>NC_134480.1:27787539-27865231 GCF_964194025.1 Convolutriloba macropyga | reverse complement strand
AATACAATTCAAATTCTTTGAATTGTAATAAATTCGGAATGCTATAATAGCCGGCTGAGAAGATGAGGGCAGCTAATAATAATGATAAGTATCCAATCAATTTTTAGTGATTTCATGGCCTACTTTGAACGTTTCAAAACTTGTCAAGTAGTGGTTACGTAGTAAATGACGAATTATTAGCCAATCAGAATCGAGTATTCAAATGCGTACAGAAATCGTTATCGTAACACAAGAACTTTACTTCAGCTTAGAACTATTAGCTAAAATTTTACGCCGCAACACCACTCGCTTTTTCGCTCCACTTCCTATTTCGGCATGACCAAAATCACTACTGCAATTTAACTTCCAAAATCATGAAAATGAGTGAACAGATCTTAAAATAAAAAACAGCGCCCCAATACAATTCAAATTCTTTGAATTGTAATAAATTCGGAATGCTATAATAGCCGGCTGAGAAGATGAGGGCAGCTAATAATAATGATAAGTATCCAATCAATTTTTAGTGATTTCATGGCCTACTTTGAACGTTTCAAAACTTGTCAAGTAGTGTTACGTAGTAAATGACGAATTATTAGCCAATCAGAATCGAGTATTCAAATGCGTACAGAAATCGTTCTAAATTAATAAAATAAGTTCTAATATACGTACAAAGTTTCGAAAAATTTCATTTAACCTAATTTTAAGTAAATATAACCACTATATGTATCGATTAAGCTGGTTTTCGGATTAATATTTTTAGGTTTTCTAGACAATTGCCGATTGAATAGGAACTGATTTGACGTCAATGACATCATACGAAAAAACCTGTTAAATGAACAACAAAAAATCTTGTCGTCTAAGTTCCACTTGTGGCTTTGTACGTTTTACAGCTAATACGTTGCTTTATACTTACACACGTTGAATTGAATCTTCGAAAGAGTGTGGTTTTACACCTTTTTATTGGTGCCGCCTTAGTGTATAATTCTTAGCCTAATTGTTGTGATGAACTTATTAAATAGATGTTTGGATGACTCAAGCGCAACATCCTGGAACGCAGTTTTGATGCTTTTCCGTTAACAATTTTTGCCGTACCTGTAGAAAAATGAAGAACGATGTAGTTTGGGCCTTGCAGTGGAACTGATTCAACAATGAACGAAGCAGATCAGTGATGCAAAGTGTCTGATTCAAACTGCACGGAAAAAGCCGATGCCCACGCGGCAGACAATGTTACGTCACCTAACCGCAATTCACTAACAGAGCACACCGCAACAATTAATCCCAACCCCCATACAACCGTCACTCAACACTCGGACAGCTATTCGTCAAGTTTGCGCGGATATGTGTACGTCTTTCCTGAGAAGGTTAGAGGGTCTTCTTTAAGGACAGATACCACTACACTTAGGACTTGATCACACGGCCATCGATCGGTTCTGTTGATGACGATGAAGACAATCGGGTAGAGGCGAAAAAGCAAGACCTGACTATGTTGTAACCAGTGAAAGATGCAGTGAAAATTCCTACCTCAGGGTCCCCAACTCCGCATCAATGGAAAAGTTTTGCAACTGATACTATACAGCCCCTATCAAGCAGTGCATCAACGCTTCTTAGCCAACAAAAAAACTGTAAGACAGAACATTAAAGATTTTTTTTTGCTGATTGGTGTGAATTAATTAGATTTATCACCTAGACGGCAAGAATCCCAACCTGTGATTTTTTTTGACATTGTTGTAGAAGAATTAAACTAATCTTTGTAGAAAACATTGGTAAGGGGGCCCACAAAAACCAAGTTTTGAGACGAAAAAACATCAATTTTGAAATTTTTTGTCGATTTACCAAGAATTCGAGAAAATTGGTATAGTCGATTAGTATATCCGAAAATAACCGGTGATATAGAGGAAATTGATAGAAAATAATGCTACATTGTTCAATTTTGGAAATTTTTGGTCAATTTTGATGAAACTCTGAAAACTTCAGAAAATCAATACCGAATATTGATAAACTGTATTTCCGAGCATAAAGTTGTCGAGTTTAGTGGATTACCGTTCCGTATTCAAGAAATTGCAAAAAAAATGACCAAAGATAGAGAAAAATTGGACAAAAGCATAAAATTTTGACAAATTTGTCAAAAAAATCAATTTTCCCAACAAGAAGGTTCGTAAATTGAGTAAAACTCAATAAACACAAAAAGTTTTGAAAATTTTCACAGCCTCCGGTCTACAGAAAAAAAAAAATTATGGAATCACTATAATTTTTCCTCGTCGCTCGTTTATGTACCGTTTCGTCCGCGTCCTTTTTGTCCTTTAACTTTTCAATTCTCCGAGTTCCGTTTTTTCAATAACGTCGCTCTCTCAAGACTTTGTTTTCCGCTTTCTCCGTCTACGTTTCTGGATTTTGATGTAGTATGTTGTCATATGTGATGAAGTATGTTGTTGTTTTTCTTGTAGTATGTTGAGTATGCTAGTAAGCTGGTTTGTTGTTTAGGTCTTATAGCTTTCTAGGGTGTGACTTAATTTTATTCTCGAGTTACGGCTGGATTGACCTTTGATTTTTCAACTTAACAAATTCACTAGCCTTCCTGTTGTAGTATATTGATTTTGCTGCTCTATGTTTGTAAGTACCTGTATGATTGCTAGTTGGTTTGGTCTTGTTGCCTTCTAGGGTGTGACTTAAGTTTATTCTCGAGTTACGGCTGGGTTGTTTCTTGACTTTTCCAACTATCTTAGTCTACGAATACACTATTGAATTTTATTCAATTTTGCTGTAGTTTGTTTAATACCGTTAGTATGCTGATTGTTTGTTTTGGTTTGAGTTTTGCTAGAATGTAACTTAAGTTTATTCTGGAGTTACGGCTAGTAAATTTGTTGACCTTTACATCCTCTTAGTGTACTACTGCATTGCCGTAAATTAGTTTGTCGTTAAATTTGTCGTTATAAGCCGATTATGAACTATGTTAGATTGTCTTGCAGTACCTTCTCTCATTCTTCCTAGGGTGTGACTTAAGTTTGTTCTGGAGTTACGGCTAGTTTGTTTGCTTGAGTTTTTGCTGTGGTATGCTAACATAGTTCTTTCCAACCTCATTTCCCGCCCGTTCTTTCCCACCGTCCCGTTTCGTTGCGTTGCGCGTTTTTCACCCGCTTTCCCGCACGTCCCGTTTCCGTTCCGTCACGCACTGCTCGCTCGACTTCTCGTCTGTTCCGTTCCCGTTGCGTCGCGCGTTGCTCGTCCGACTTCCCGTCCGTCACGTTTCCGTTTCGTCGCGCGTTCCTCGCTCGACTTCCCGTGTGTCCTTTGTCTCCCTCCGCGTTGAGCGCATAGCGTTCAGCGCTTCACTTCTGTTTTTGTTGGGCACTGTGTGCTCGACGACCTTTTCTGCTGTTAGGGCGGTTTGTCTTACAGACTGCCTACAGTGTGCATTGTTTGGTGTCTTTTGCGTTGGGTTTGTTTTGCGTGGGTTTGGTTTGTTTGGAGTGTGCATATAATAGATAACCGTGTGCAGTGGTAGGTTTGCTGGTCTTGGAAATAAGAGCATCGTGATGTCTAATAGTCTTGATCAAAAAGTCAAAAAGTTGTACGCTGCCAGGTCAAAGCGTGAAGCTGAATTGCATGCTATACATGAAGATATCCTTCATTGTATAAATAATCAAAGTAGGCGAGTGAAAGTTGAACGCCTAGTAACAAAGTGCAACGAAGCATTTTTGACTGTTGTAGACAACAATGATGACCTGATTGCTTTTGCTGGAAAAACGGAGGATCCAAGTGCACTTGTTCCTTCATTAGAGTCTTACTTAGAGGCAATGACAACCAAGATTGACAAGATCCTCACTTCAGAACGAAACTACATCAACTCTGCTGATGATAAAGTGAGTGAGTTTCAGGAACCGAGGGCTTCCATTCGTTCTAGACTTCCCTCATTGATTGCCTCGTCAAAAACATCTAGTCAGCGTAAACATGATTACGTAATTGCTAAAATGAAGCGCGAAGAAATTGAAAAAGAGAATGAGGCAGCCATTCGCCTCGCTAAACAGAAAAAGCAAATGGAAATAGATGAACTGGAGGAAAACAACAGGAAACAGTTGGCAGAGGCAACTCCGCAAGAATTTGAATTGCTAGACGCCGTTTAAAAAGGTAGCCAATCTGAAACAACTGCAAGTGCTAGGAGCTCAATGAGAAGTGAAAAGGCTGTCCACGATTGGATCAACACCTCACTTGCTTTAAGTTTTAACAATGAGGAGAAAACTAGTGAACCAGAGGTTACGATCGACCCTCCAGAATGTCTTAGCTACAACCACGGCAAAACAGTGGAAGATCAGAACACTGAAATTTCAAGGCATTCTGTTCCAAAAAATTGTCGAGGAAATTACAATTTAAGCAACGAGACCTTACAGCAACTCGATCCATATTATACCCCACCTGAAAATTTTTTGGCTGCTGCTAACACACAGGCGTTGTACCAGGCGCAGCTAAGGGCGCAAATGGATCAAACAGGCCAACAAGGCATGGCGCTTCCGAGCACAACTAACCAAGAAACCGCAGATAATCACCCGCCTTCTGTGCACGCCCCAGGGGCTTCTTCACCACACATTCAAGAGCCCGTTCGACCACAAATAAATAAAAATAATTCATCCAATTCTTTTCCACACGCTCAAATTTAAATTTCGGTGTCCAGGGGACCTGAAACATCAAGTCTGCCCAAGAACAATTCGGCCCAGCGTATATGCTCACGACAACAATATAATTTTGTCCCCCGAGCACCAAACGCCACTCTCCCTCCTTTACCGACAACAAATCGTCCAGCCACCGCAATAAACGTTCCCTTGCACCCAAACGCTCCACCAAATCCAAACATTCAACAGAACAACTCCGAACCCGCTCATCCTAACGTCTTTCCCATTCCGAACCCAGTCTTCGCACCTAACCTCACTGCTCCAATCCCACACGCCTCTTTAATTAATCCTCCTCTCGTCAACAACACTTTCCAGAATAATAATAACCTAGTACACAAAGCAGTACGTTCCGTTGCTGCTCCTGTCCCACATATGCCCAATATCCCATTTGGCCAAAACTTTGAGCCAAATATGAGTCATTGGCGGTTTCCAAAGCAAAGACCGTCAATAGTGAACCAAGACACAACCACCGTGAATAGTCTGCCTCCAAATGTACACACCCATATCGCACAATCAAGCACTTATGTTCCACTACGAATTTATCAGAATTCGCCTTTGATTGATATGCAATCACCATCAGGTGCACAGCAGGAAAACCTGATCGCGACTACTAGTAATGTTGTACCTGGTCTAGCCACTCCGGTTTTTCAGCCGACATACCCCTATGTTGGGCCCACTCCGTTGAGTTTGAGCGGTCCGCAGGTGTCTGCACCTGCCCCTCCGATACCGGACAATGCGTCATTGATTAGGGAATTAGCTGATGCAATAGCAAGCAAGAGAAACGACCCTTTGCCCGAGTGGAAACTTGCAGTTTAATGGCAACCCATTAAACTGGCATGAGTGGTTTGGTCAATTCAAAAGCGCGATTGACTCGCAGTCGCTCACTGATGACGTTAAATTGACATACCCTAAAACACTCGTCACCGGTAAAGCAAAGATTGCAATCGCCGAGTTTGCTTACTGTGGTTTAATGTACAAGGATGCACTAAGGACTGTGGAACGTAAATTTGGCCAGCCACAGGCAGTCGTAAGTGCAAACTTAGATGAACTAAGCAATTTTTCGCCTCTTAATATGCACAAAAGTGATAACATCATTAACTATTCTGCAGCCATATCCAGCCTCGTTGGGGTTTTCAAGTCACTATTAAATGATGCTGACTTGAAGAGCGCCTCCCTACTTAACCAAGCGGTACAGAAGTTACCACCAAACATGAAAGAGTCATGGTCACCCTTTACGGTTAAGAAGCACTGGTTTAAGCCTACCCACCTTGACTTTAACGATTGGCTTAAAGAAAAGGCTGAGGCCCATGATCTTATAAAACAAAGCGCAACCAAGGCCAAACCCGAAGAGAACATCACTTCAGTAACAAAGACCAAAACAGCCTTAAAAGTGTTTGCATCAAACTCGAAACAAAGGGACACAAAGAAGCAAATTCCATCTTCTTCCACAAACGCTTACTCTCGGTGCATTGTATGCAAAGGTAACCACCGGCTATGGGAGTGTCGAGTTTTCAAGGAAAAGACTCCAACCCAAAGAGCTAAGTTGGTGGCGGATAACAAACTTTGGTTTTCGTGCTTAAGGGACAAGCACACGTTCCGCCAGTGCCCTCAGCCAAGAAAGTGCCGAGCAGAGGGGTGTAATAGTTCTCATAACTCACTACTGCATGGAGCAGATAGGGTTTTTCCAACAAAACAGTCAACAAATCCCAATACTATCCAGTCTTCTGGCAACACAGGTCAAAGTAAAGCAACTACTAGTCAACAGCCGTCTAATAAGACCAACAATGTCATCTGTAACTGATGTTAAGGGGCTCCTTCAGGTAACGGAATTGCAGTTGGTCAATTCGTCCGGTTTAGATACCAAGGCTTTAGTATTGTGTGATACCGCCTGCAGTAACTCCTGGGTGGCCGGTAGTCTTGCAGAAAGAATCGGTTTGCACGGCAAAGCACAAAAGCTAACTGTCAAGGGTATTAATACCGAAGAAGTAGTTGACACTAGGATTGTTGAAGCTACTGTGAAACCAAGAGAACATCAAGATTTCGAACCATTTACCATCAACCCTTTCGTTAAAGAGAGTCTGAACGTACAGATGATTAATGTATAATGATATAATTAATGTACAGGCCCTGCAAGAGACATACCCACACTTAGCGGTCCTTGATCCCGTGACATATTCCTATGAAGACATTGAGATGATACTCGGACAAGAAGTCTATCATGCCATCCGCCCGTTAGAATACTTCTCTGCCAATGAGAAGCGTTCACCCGTTGCCGTACGCTTACCCATAGGTTGGGTCTTAAGCGGTCCGTTACCATCAAGTTCTTGTTTAACCTCAACGTGCTTTAAAGTGAATATCGAACATGACAATGAGTTAGCAAGTCAAGTAAAGTCATGGTACGACATTGAATCATTCGGGGCAAATAAGCAGGTCGACTCCAGATCTGCAGCAGACGCAAGGGCTCAGCAGATCCTTGAGAGTACCACCATACACAATGGCCTGAGATACGATGTCGGAATGCTGTGGGCAGCAGACAACATCCAGCTCCCATATAATTACTTCTCCTCCCTTGTGCAACTAAAATCGCTCGAAAAACGTTTGGCCAAGGATGAAGACCTCAGAGAGAAGTATACTAGTACCAACAAGGAAGACCTAAATAATGGGTATGTAATTGAGGTTCCGGACGCTCACAAGGTTGAGAGCCGGTCCGATAAAGATTGGTACCTACCCCACCATCCGGTTTTAAACCCGACCAGGTAAGGTGGGCAGGGTGCTCAATGGAGCAGCAAAATTTCATGGCGCCTCACTGAATAAATCTTTGCTCACTGGCCCTGATCTGCTCCAAAATCTTTTTTACGTACTTCTTCGCTTCGGACAACATCCATATGCCGTCTCCGCCGACATCGAGGGAATGTTTCTACAGGTTGGCGTGTTACCATCAGATCAACCATCACTTCGCTTTTTGTGGCGGGAGGACCCCACAACTAACGCTGTAGTGTATCAATATACGCGCCATATATTCGGGGCTAAAGACTTGCCCACATGCGCCAACTATGCATTACAACGCACTGCGAGAGACAATGCCAAGTTTTAGCCCGAAGCTGCAAAAGCCGTCCTTGCAAACTTCTATATGGACAATTATCTTGACTCAGTGGAGTCTCCAGAGATAGCCATCAATAGATCGAAGGAATTGGTACATCTTCTCCACCTCGGTGGGTTCAAGCTTACAAAGTTCGTAAGCAATGTACGAAATCTGAGTGACCGAATTGATGGTTCCTCTCAATCTACTGAGCCCAAGGTTATTGTTTCATGTCAGGAGGATTCATCGCATGTGCTAGGGTTAAAGTGGGATCATACTAAAGACACTTTAGTTGTGAGTAGGGGTACAAGCTGCGCTATCACCAAGTCCCTCACGCAACGCTTGGTCCTAAGTCTTGTCTCGAAAGTCTTTGACCCATTGGTCTTGTCGCACCTTTTACGGTCGGTGCGCGACTGCTCCTAAAAGACATCTGGCGTGTCACATGACAACAATGGGATGACGAGCTCCCACAGGACATCGTTCAAAGATTTTTGGTTTGAAGTGCGGACTTACCAAATCTTGAAAACATCAAAATTCCCCGAAGTTACTTTAGTGGGCCCTTTGATAATATAGAGTTGCATATGTTCGGTGACAGATCGCAGGATATTTTCAGTGCGGTCGCATTCTTGCGAGCCCGTGTAAAAACACCTACGGGCGAAAAAAAAACAGAGCTTGCGTTTGTTTTAGGGAAAGCGCGCGTGGCGCCAATGAAAGTAATGACTGTCCCAAAACTCGAATTACAAGCAGCTCTACTTGCCGCTCGACAGAAAAGGGAAATTACATAAGCACTTACCGTAACTGTTAACCAAGTATTCATGTGGACAGATAGCACGACCGTTCTCCAATGGATTAACTCTAATGAAAAGCAACCAAACTTTGTTGTAAACCGCGTTTGTGAAAATTTGGAGTATACCAGCGTTGACCAATGGAACCACGTCGCAACTAAGGATAATCCAGCTGACTGGCACGCGTGGAATGTCCGCTGAGGTTTTGCAACTAAGCAGTTGGGTCAATTGTCCACATTTCTTAACTAACTCAAGTTTCCCTTTCGTGCCGAACAAAAACGTCATTAAAAACATCAAACTTGGCGTCAACCAAGCAGTCATCATAGAAGACACTGTTTCTCTCGCTACATCTGTTAAAAAACAGACAACTCCCGTTCCGTCGTTATTCCCATTTGATAAAATTAGTTCTTATCAAAAGTACTTGCGCATTGCCGCATACGTTCTCCGGCTTTTGCCGAAACATGCCGGCTACCGTAACACCGATGGTAGCATTACCGACCCCACTGAGCTTGACGAAGCCGAGCGTCATCTACAGTATTTGGTGCAAGGAGAGTCTTTTGAAGCCGAAAGAAAAGATCTTCTCGACAATAAATTCGTTAAACGGAGTAGCCGAATTGCTCCACATTCACCGTTTATTAGTCCAAATGGGCTAATCCGTTCCTCGGGCCGCATCAAGCGGTTAACTGAAGTTGGGTTTAACGTAAAGTATCCAATCATCTTAGATGCACGTCATCCGTTTGCAAAACTGTTCCTTGAACACACGCACGTAAAGCATTATCATCAGGGCGTTGAATACCTAAGGTCAATTTTGCAGGAACACTACACAGTACTGAAACTAAGATCATCCTTGCGTTCCATCAAAGCACACTGCCTGAGATGCCGAGAATTCCAAGCTGTAAGTATGCAACCAATCATGTCTGACTTACCTAAAGAGAGACTTGCTTTTCAGTCTCCTCCCTTCACGAACACTGGCGTTGACTACTTTGGGCCATTCTATGTTGCTGTCGGCCGTACTACTGAGAAAAGTTGGGGCTTCCTCTTCACCTGTCTCACTACTCGCGCTGTCCATGTCGAGATAGTTACATCCATGGACACCAGCTCTTGTGTTATGGGATTTGAGCGGTTTGTGTCACGTTGGGGTACACCTGCCATGATTTGGTCGGACTATGGCACTAACTTTATTGGAGCGGAGAAAGAACTCCGAGAAAGTATTGAAAAGTGGAACGTTGTCAACATTGCAGCTGAGCTCGCTCACAAAGGTATTAAGTGGAGGTTCAATCCACCCAGCGCACCACATCAAGGTGGTATTTGGGAGAGGCCGGTACGCAGCTTCAAAGGCGTGTTGTATACTATTCTTGGCACGCGTCGCCTCACGGATGAGGTACTGCATACTACCTTTTGTCACGTGGAGAATGCTCTCAATTCGCGTCCTTTAACACCCGTAAGCGCCGATTCGTGCAATTTTAACGCTTCAACGCCCAACCACTTTCTTTTAGGAGACTACTCTTCCGGTATTCCGTCTTTTGTCGGCAATAATGAGCTTGACCATCGTAAACGCTACGCCCGTGCGCAGTCGTAGGCTAATGCTATCTGGTCTTGTTGGATCAGAGAGTACGTACCGACGCTGAACCGACGCTCTAAGTGGCAGAAGCCTGCCGAGCAACACCTTAAGACCGGTGACTTGGTTTGGATAGTTGAGGAAACCAACCCTAGGGGTTACTACCCTACCGCTCGGATTGTGGAACTCCGTTACGGCTCCGATAGCGTCGCGCGCTCCGCCGTTTTACGTACGTCGACCGGTTCACTCGTCCGCCCGCTTGTAAAACTCGTACCCGTTTTCCCAACATCTTCTTCCGGGCCGGAAGATATTACGTAGTAAATGACGAATTATTAGCCAATCAGAATCGAGTATTCAAATGCGTACAGAAATCGTTCTAAATTAATAAAATACGTTCTAATATACGTAGAAAGTTCCGAAAAAATTCATTTAACCTAATTTTAAGTAAATATAACCACTATATGTATCGATTAAGCTGGTTTTCGGCTTTATATTTTTAGGTTTTCTAGACAATTGCCGACTGAATAGGAACTGATTTGACGTCAATGACATCAGACGAAAAAACCTGTTAAATGAACAACAAAAAATCTTGTCGTCTAAGTTCCACTTGTGGCTTTGTACGTTTTACAGCTAATACGTTGCTTTATACTTACACACGTTGAATTGAATCTTCGAAAGAGTGTGGTTTTACACCTTTATAAGTAGTGACCAAGACGTACACAAGACTGACAAGGTCAAAAAGTGACATTGATAACAGCTTTTGAAGAGTACTGGAGCTAGACTTGCAACTAAACTTGCCCAGTATTGAATTTGACCTGGTGCGTCATTTTGCATTCCTCTACCCCCGAAACTTGGGAGCTTCATAAAAATCATTTTTTTTTCAATTGATGTGCATATAATGTTTACAAAAATATGTGTAGTAACTCGAGTGTTATTTTTTTTCAGTTCAGCAGAGAAAAACACATGTGTAATAACTCGAGTGTTTTTTTTTCAGTTCATCAGATCTCAGTGAAGTAAATGAACAGGAAGATAACTCTTTTTGACAAACTAATGCTTTCAACACACTGTTACACCAATCATAAAGTGCTAAAGCTTAACTGTATCTATTTGTCTAGATATATTTTCCATTTTTTTCGTTAAAATTTGTCTGAATAAATAGGTTTACGTACAACAAGAACTAAAAGAACTCAGATTTTTGCACGTTCCAATTTATGAGTAATAAAAGATTGTTCAGAGCCAAAAACGCAGTGAAAGCATGCATACTTATATAACAAAGTGCTAGTCGTGAACCTAAACTTTTGGTGGCGAATTATGATTAAGGTCTTATTTTTTTAGGAAGTACTTAAAGAGAGAAAAATATCTCATTTTGTCACCTTTCAATAAAACTTGCAAACTTAGTGAAGAATCAAAAAACTTAGCGATCGAATCAAAGTTTGTATTATGCTTTTCTGTCTGCTAAAATTGGCTTCAATTCAAAACACAAAAATTGAATGCCAGCAAAACACTAACCTGGAAAAACATGTAAACTACTTTTTACTTTCGACTTTTCCACACCGTTTTTTTTCTAAAACTTAATTGTGTCGCTTTAATTTTGTAAGGTGGACAGCTTTATTGCAACAAAAAAGTTTACTACAAGAGCTGCAGTTTTCAAAATAAATTTCAAGGATATTACTTTGTATAAAAATGGCCTTTCAATTTCCGCACAATCTGATTAATGAATTGTGTTTGCACGAGTGATTTGCGTACCTAATCCAAAAAAGCTGTTCAAATGAACTCAGCTGCAAAAATAAGAGAGTAGTTGTGATTGAAACGTTAATTAATATTCAATAGAAACATTAAAATTAAGACCAGTACAGCGAAATGAGTGTTTCAAGAGGCGAAATACAAACAAAATTCTCAGATTATAGCTGAAAATTTAAATGTGAGAATTTAGATGTACAATCACAAATTAAAACCGTCACTTCACATTAAAGTTAATAGTCTGTCAACAAATTAATTATTTGTAGAACCAATTTGTGAGAAATTGGTCCAAAAATGTCATGCCGGGATTTAGGAAGCAACTTGTAACGACCTGTTGAAAGACTCATCAAAACCGCAACTCAGCTGTAGAATCAGTTTTCTTCAACTTCACAGGCTTGCAGATGAGCGTGGTTCGAACGCAGATTGCAAACATATTTGTTAGTCGTTTTTAACAACTGACTAATTTGGTGGATAATTTTGCCTCCATTGGATAATTTACACGATTTTACGATGTTCTGTAAATTGAAACCGCTAAATAACTCAAAAAAAGAACATTGTTAATTTCCTCTGGTACACATAAGTAAAAAAAGCAAATGGTAAAAGAGGCAATGTAAAGTTAGGAATATAACATTATGATTATAAATTATAAAATCATTAAATTACTTAACTAAAAATTTGACCTTACATTATTAAAAAATGGCCTAAAATGCGAGCATAAAATGTTCTCACAATTTTATATGTACATCATGAAGATTTAAAAATAAAATTAAAATCTAATGCTCTCAATGTCATCTTTTATATCAGTTAGTTTTGGGTCCTTCAAAAATTCTTTCCAAAAATATTCTTTCAGGTCTCTTTTTAAGGAAGCTTTCGATGTTGTTTTCAGTCTAATATTAGAAGGCAGACTATTATAAATTGGAATGGCTTGTGCAATAAAAGAATCAATTAAAATTTTATTGTTCTTTCTTATATCGAACGTTACTTTTTTGACCTGTCATGTTGTTTTATTCTCATGGTAGAGAGAGGGTCAATTTTATATGCTGGAAGATCGTTGCTGAGTAGGCGAAAAAAATTTTTTTGAGCAACGGTATTTCAAGAGAAAAGAAACTGGTAGTATTTTGTTGCGAAATTTGAGATCTGTAGACCGATCGTATTTTCTCCTATTACAAATGGATTTTGTTCCCCAATTCAGTGGTTTTTCTAAAGTTGTCAGTAATGACTTTTGCAACCCTATCAGAATTAGAGCGGAATAATGTAGATGACTTATTTTTATTGCATTAAGTAATAAGACTTTCGTTTTCTCTGGTAAACTTTTACTTAGTGTATTCAAAACTTTTATTCCACAAGCCATTCTCTGAAGAATCTTTTTCACTTCTCCATCAAATTTTAGTTTGCTATCAATAATTACGCCAAGATACTTCACACTATTTGATTCTGCTATCCTTTCATTGTCGACATTCAGAACAGTATTTGTTAACCTCTTCCTGGTGCTGAACACAATATATTCTGTTTTTTGTTTGTTCACTACTAACTGGGACTTTGCAAAAAAGTCAATAATTTTTGAGATATTATGTTCAAGTTTTGTTTTTGACGATATTTCATCAGTGTCCGATGTAAAAAGAAAAGTGTCGTCTGCGTACTGGACGACCGTGTAATCGTTTTCTACAATCTTTGCTAAATCGTTGACGTAAATGTTTAATAAGAGAGGTCCTAAAATAGTACCTTGTGGAACTCCTCTTTTCAAATTTATCCAATCTGATTCAATTCCATTCAGAACAACTCTCTGCGTACTTTCACTCAAATAATTCTATATTAAATTGGTAGCATGTTCGTCAAAAACTATATTTTCAAGTCTCCGTAACAGTATTTTGTGGTTTATAGAATCAAAAGCCTTTGAAAAATCTAAAAACGCCCCCTGTAACATTTTTTTCTTGGTGAGTTCTATTCTTATTTGTTCTGTCGATTTCAGGATAGCATCAATTGTTGAAATTTGTTTTCTATAACCAAATTGACTAGCAGAAAATAATTGCTCCCTTTCTAGGAAACTTCTGATTTGTGAACTGAACGCCTTTAAAAAAATTTTTGACGAAGCAGAAGTGACAGAAATAGGTCTATAATTGAGTGGGTCTTCGGGATTCCCTTTTTTGAAAAGTGGAGTTACACAAGCTTTTTTAAGATCTTCTGGAAATTTTCCTTCTGTAATGAACTGATTAATGAGATAACATAGTGGATCCGCTAGCGCTGCTTTAGCATCTTTTATTGCCCAAGCTGGTGTTTTTGAAGGACCGACTGGTTTACTTGTATTCAATGAATCTATGAGCACATTTGTTTCATTGGTTGTTTTATATCGGAACTTGAAACACTTTCTCGGTGCAGTTTTAGGAGGAATGTTGTTTGTTTGTTGCAAGTCAATAAACTCTCCTAGAGTGGAAAATCTGTAATTTAGAAGATTTGCAATTTCCACGGGCTTTGTTATATCACCAAAACTGTTTAATAAAGATTGAATTCTTGGTTGAGTCTTTTCTTTATTACGAAGATCTTGAATGAATTTCCATCTCGCTTTTTCACTGTTTAAGTCCATAAAATTTGAAAGAAGTTGTTTTTCTTTTTGACGAATTAAATCGTTTTTAGTTTCATCATCGCTAATTCTTGAAAACTGTCTTTTTGTTTCCTCACATAGCCATTTTTCTTGAAGCAAAAATTTTGGTTTATCTGTCATAATAGAACAGGCGTTAATTGGAGCATGTAGTGTTAATGCCCTTTCAATAATTCTTTGAAATTCTAATAACATCATATCTCCTGTCACTGCACCGAAAAAGTGTCTCCAGTCTGAATTTTCAATAGTAGTGTCAATCAAGGTGTCAATCGAAGTGTCAATCAAGATGCAAAAGCAGCGAAGTGTCAGTCATTGAAACACGGAAAACTAGCCAGCAGGTTGCCGGAAAATAGCCGCCGTTGACGCGCTTGTCGCACATTGGGATCGCCGCACATAAAGAGATAGAAATTTGCAGAATTTTTTCCAAGTGTCAAAGTGTTCTTAATTGATGTGAAAATTCGGCATATTCGGTTAGCTTCAATAGCACAGTTAATTCAAATTCTAAACTGAAGGCCATTAAGCATAATACTAATACCAGCTAACAATCGCTTCAATGAACTTTGATAACCAACTGCATCCAGTTAATGACCGGGCTTTATATGTTTATCCCGTTTCTTTTGATTTTGCTCTTTTGACTTCGACAGTATTCACTAAATGCTTGATTCAATGCATGAAAGAAAATAAAGTGCATTCAGTTGAAACAATGAGTGTGATAAGTCAGAAGTCAAGCTTGAAAATCGGGACTTATATAAACCGAATAACGTGATCAAATGGTAAAGCGAAAAGAAAAAACCTAGGACATACAAGTCCTGACATACAATTCCAAAAACTTTCATTGAGTAAATAAAAAAACTAGACCTAGAAATAATCAAATTTAAAAATACCTTACAAATCAGTGTCAGAATGCCGCATGTAAACAGAAAACCTTTAGCTACAACGCAAACTTTTATTCAACATTTTTGCACACCACTTTGAAATTAAAGCAAAAAAATTTCACGCCACTAAACCACCATCTTTTTCGCTGCTCTTCTTGTTTGAGCGTGACCAAGATGGTCACTCCAATTTGACTTCAAAAATCATGAAAATGTGTAAACAGATCTTTAAAAAACTGACGGAAGACTCCGACATCGACTCAAAGTTTACAATAACTTACACTAGTCAATCATTAAATAAAGAAAATATTAAATTCATCATACAATTCAATTTGAACAACGACACTAGTAAACAAATTATCAAGCAAAAGCAAATTAAAAATCTGTATTAGAAAATAATTATATTATAAGTTACGACTCCAGAAGGACTGTAAATGATGTTTTGTCTGTCACATTTTAAATTAGTTCAACAATAGAGTATGGAACGGTGGGATAAATGTAACCAACGATTAAGCAAGAAAAAAGGGGACAAATAGAGCAAAAGAAAGTTAACACAAAATCTAAAAAATGTTTTTTTAAATAAATTTCTGTAAAAATTGCAGTCAAGACAACTGTTCTCATTAAAATACTTTAAGGGACAGTTCCTGCTGACGTTTTTGAGCACATACGCGACATCCATAAGCTATGTACACCACCTAAGAGAGGATCAAGAGCCAAAATTTATTAACAGTGCTGAACTAACTAAACTATTGAATGAAAATATGTGCATCACATCTTTAGTTGCTTCTACATAGTAACCACTGAAAGCCACTGAAAATTTGAACACAAAACAATTATTGTAAAAAGCAAAAAAATGGACGAATAAGGCAAAAATTTCAATAAGACAAAAATTAGGCAACAAAAATTAAATTCTACTATTTAAGTGTCTCAAAACAGTTATAAACTGAGTTTGCCTCAATCAAACCCCGTAAAAGCTGACGCAACATCTAATTGCAACAAAAAATGTAACCCCAGACACTGCAAGCTTGAAAAAGAGGTCAAAACCGCTAAAAAATCTGAAACGGCGAAATAAAAAAAAGTAGCTCATGGTTGCATATATAGCACTCATATATGATTGAGATGGTCAAAATTGCTCTCAAGCATGCACTAACTTTGTATTATTAAACAATTGTCATTTATTTACAAACAAAACTGTTTTTGAAAGCTCAACTGTTCGTAGAAGCCTTATTAGTGTAAACGAAAAACATGACACCCTGAAGTCTTTTTCTTAATGTTTGTTTCTCGATGAAAAACCTCAAGAAAATGAGTTCTTGCAAACCTTTAAGCTCAATATTTTCATTAATCCGATATCATTTTAAAAAATTTTTTCCATCTGGAAGTTTTTAAAATTTAAATTAGAGACCTAAGATCAAATTATAAATTTGAGTTTAGCGATTGATTGTGGCTGCGAGGACAAAATTAGCTAACACAAAATTATATGTAATCTGAATTGCTCAAAAAAACCCTTTAATGTTTCTCAACTCGCAGAGAATGTAACAGATCTTTTTGAAATCTATCTTCACTATGACAAGCATATTTATCTTTTCGGAATTCAATTAAAACCACGACACAATTTTTAAGTTAAAAGGGAAAAGATTCATCTAACTTTTCGCGTTGAGATTTATATAACACATAGAGAGAATGTTCCCTTCTCTTGTACTTCGTTTTCATCGCACAACTTGATCTAATCAATCAAAATGACTCACAGTCGTACGTCCTCCCTCTTGAATTTTCATTTTACGTTTTCAAACTTTGGTCAACGGATTCGCTCAAAATCACAATTACTAATTTCAAATGATATTTGTTAATTTGAAAAATTTAGCAAAATGTGAAAACGAGAAATTTCTTCAGACTGGCACCTGCATTTACTTAGAATAAATTGGAAGTTTATTCGAGACTGCTATTCAAACTTTTCTTCGAGACTTCCAAATAAAAATTTGCTCAAACGGGAAGGTAGGTAGACGATGGATGAGAGAAAAAAATCTACAAATTGACTTCTAATTTTTAAAACAAGTTTCACACCTCGTTTTTTTAAGGAGAATGCTTCTATTCTTTACTATGTTTTTATGCAAGTGCATAACTATGTTGAATTCACAAATCCGAAGAGGCTTCTTTTATATTTATTTCAATTTTTATTGATGTGTTGGAACGATATGGAACAAACATTACCGATACTCCCTGCTTTCCGAACTATGAGAATTTAAACCCTCGGCAGAGCAATAATAAAATATTCCTCCAACTTATGCTGTCAACGTCTTCCACAAACGCAATTAGGAAGGCAAGCCTAGCAATACTCAATTGAAAGATGTTCCCAAAACTTCAATTTCAGGTTAGATCTCATCACTCAATTACACGCTCTTTACAACATTAGAGAATCCACGTAGAAATCTCTTCAAAAAATTTCAATTCAATCCACCGAAGTATTTATTACGTAGTCTCCATGACGTGTAGTCCGTTCCAATTGTAACAGGTGACATTGAGCAACAAGTGTTGAGGACTGAATCTATAGTTGGTAGGTTGAGTAGATTTGTGTCTACAACCTTCGGCCTCTTCGTCCGTTCTTCCTCCTTGTCGAATCGGTGGGAATAGGGGTAACGTCCTCTGAAATAACAGGGATTTCTTTCAAACAACATAGTCCAATGCGCAAATTTGATACGCTGCGAAGACTTAAAAAACAGGATATTGAACATACCAACTTCCTTTCGATCATGTCTTTTTGAATGTTTAAAACTTTGAGGATCTTAACAGGTTGGTGTCTTCTTTCAATCCCGTTCCAAATGCATAAAACGAGTACGCTAAAATTAAACCAAGGCCAACATTAAATCAAGGATCTCTTTGCAATTTCTTCAACAGTTTCCTTCAGAAGTTCAAGAAAGTATAAGTCAAAAACAGTGAGTATTTTGTGTTTTCTGTAGTAATGTTGAAGGCTATCTGTCCGCTTTCGATAGAAGATGGCTCGCAAAATTTTTCGTCGGCATATATCAATTTTTGTTAGTCTCTTTTTGTTTGTGCAGGCATAAACCAATAGACCGTAAGAGATCACGGGCTTAGCAAAAACTTTAAAACTGTATCAATTTTTAAATTGGATAATAGTCGCGAATTCTATAGAAAACACCGCAGATGCTGTTTAATTTTTTCACAGTTTGTTGAATATGAAAGTCAAAATTCAGTTTTCTATCAAGAGTTATACCTAAATATTTTACAGATTCTTGTAGTTTACAATCTGGTAAAATTGGGTTCAAATTAAGCCCTAAGTCTTTACCAAAATATATCAACTGAGATTTCTTAGAATTTATTTTCATTGAACCATAATATCGCCTCCGTAATGCTATCTTTAAATTTTTTTCAATATCTTTTTCACCACAAAGTATGTTGATATCGTCAGCAAACAATGTGATTTCCGATTTTCACATATTTGTTGGCAGATCATTTACAAATATTAAGAAGAGGAGTGGGCCTAGCACAGAGCCCTGTGGGACACCATTTTTAATATTTTTTATCTCACAGGTTTTGGACTGTAAGAAAACATTGTTGGCGGTTGTTGAGGTAGGACTGAATAAGCTTTTTAAAATGGCCCCTAAAAAAACCAAAAATTTCTAGTTTGTTGAGTAATAGTGAGTGATCAATGGTATCAAAAGCTTTTGTTATATCAAGGAAAACTGATGCGCAAGGGTTTTTGTTATTCATAGACAATCTTATATTTTCAGTTATTTCAGCTACGGCATGAATACATGATCTTTTTGAGCGAAAACCAAATTGTCTACAAGAAAAGAGAATGTTTTTGGAGATGAAGTCAGCCATTCTTTCGTAAAAAAAATTTTTCGAAAATTTTGCTAATGGTTGGAAGCAAACTTATTGGTCTATAGTTTTCGGGGGCATCCGTGTTCACTTTTTTATGAAGTGCCAACACTTTTCCAATTTTAAAGCTCTGCGGAAGAAGTATGGCTCTTTATGCAATCATTGAATATGTCAACTAGCGGTTCAACTATTACAGGTAAACATGACCGAAGAACCATGTTAGTGATTTGATTGATCAAAACCACTTGACTTAGAGTTTTTCAAAGTTTTTACAATGGACAAGACTTCCAGTACATTTGTACTATGCATAAAAATGATTTGTGGAAACAATTACTGCGTTGCTGTAATTTAGGAATTTCAATTAACTACTTATCATGACTTAAGTGCTCAACACAACAGATTAGCAGTTTAATTAATCGGTGTCCCACTTTATCACCCCTATTCATTTAACCCCGATTTAATCACCCCTGTATCATTTAACCCCTCTATCTTCCCTCTATCATTTCACCCCGATTTTTATCTTTCTATAAAATGAAGATTATCAAATTCATCATAGCAATATAATCATTTGGCCATGCCTCGCGGGCCATAGCCATGCCTCAGCGGCCCATGGGACTTGATATGAAACTATCACAACCGAACGTGGGATTAATTTATCCGCTTAATTATGACAAAACATGTCTTTAATGTCCACTGCTAATTGGCGGGTTGAAATGATAGAGGGGTCAAGTGATAGAGGGGTTAAATGATAGAGGGGTGAATAAATCGGGGTTAAATGATAGGGGGTTAAATGAATAGGGGTGAAAAGAAGTGGAACCTAATTAATCAATTATAGGTGTCCCTTTCTTTTCTTCACAACAAGAAGTAGGCCTCTTAATACCGAACGTGGGATTAATTTATCCGCTTAATTATGACAAATTATGTCTTTAATGTCGACTGCTAATTGGCGGGTTGAAATGATAGAGGGGTGAAGTGATAGAGGGGTTAAATGATAGAGGGGTGAATAAATCGGGGTTAAATGATAGGGGGTTAAATGAATAGGGGCGAAAAGAAGTGGAACCTAATTAATCAATTATAGGTGTCCGTTTCTTTTCTTCACAACAAAAAGTAGGCCTCTTTTACAATTTGCTTTTGCTCTCCCCACTTTGTTCAGGTAAGAACAAAAAATTGTGATTGGAGGAATTAACATAGCTGGTGGGCTTTCTTCTGGATACATACTGTTGTTTCACTCCAATTGATCTTAGCAGAAGTCGCCAGTAAAAATCAACAAATTTTAAAGCTCAGTATACTTTCCGTCAACTAACCAATTCTGCCTATTTTGATTCCAGATCTGGCCAGCGCCCTTAGTGCACTTTGGGCTCCTGGTCCAGGGGTCTTTGTTCTGACTCCCCCAGTGGCCCTAATCTTCACATGCACAGCCGTGATTCCTCTCTCTTTGATCAGGGCGGCCACGTCTTGTGCTGCCAACATGGCTGCGTAAGGTGATGCCTCATCTCTGTCCGCTTTCACCTATACCAACATACCAGCAAATTTGAGGAAAAATGCCCGCTTTAGAGCATGATTCCCAAGTTCGAAAATATTTCCACAATGGTTATTGATGTACCGGTTTTAGCTCTAGGAAGCAAAATCGTCACATGCACCCACATGAGTTTGTTTGCTTCATAATCACTACATTACCCGAAACGCATTCTATCGAATTGACTAATTTAAGTCACAATTGTTGGGCAGAAAAATGAGAATAAAATATCAAAACAAAAACCAAAGTTTTCGCAATTTAGATCTATTTCCACATCACAAGACCCTCAACACGAATCTAGTACCTCGTAGATCCAGGTTCCATACGTTTAAATGAATGTTAGAGATGCGCTGATTGAATTAAACCGCTCATTAACTTTTTGACAGTCAAATTTTGCCGCCCGCATCTTTCTTACCTTCATACCACCAGTGACACGTGCGAATGTCTCCCTTCCTGACAGATCAGTGACGTGTACAAAAGTGTCGTTGAAACTCGCAAAGATGTGTGCTACTCCGAACACGTTCTCACCCTCTGCTACCTGAGGACCCAGGAACACTGGCTCATCCTGCTTCTTCACAACCTTTTTGGTAGGCATGATCAAGATCTGAAAAGAATTTGACATCAAGGTTTTGGTTACTAACCTGCTATAACAGTTGTTGTTTTCATTAGACGGCAGGGACAAATTTATCAGTGTTTCTAAACTGGGAATTATTTTCCCAACATGATGGAGGATATAAGCATAGGTTATCGAAACATGATAATTGCGCTTTAAAATGTTAATTTACGCTCACACAGCAGTATATTGTCCTTTATACTATGACGTTATCCATATTCAGTAATTTTGGTGAAGCGCCTACTTAGAGACTAGTAAGGATTTTAAAAACTGCTCAGCTACTTAGTGCCCTCAGGTTTACAACCACAGAAGTCGCTGGTCAAACAAAAAACGATGACGAAAAATCGGTAGTACGAAAAATCGCATAAAAAGACCTAGAGGACTAATGTCTCTTGTAGGGCATTACGAGCATTACTGCCCATTGCCCGCCATATGAACGTCTCTCACGATGGCTCTCCACTGACGCCGATTCTGTGCGGTCTCCTTGGCGATATCGAACCAGCAAGACTCCCATTTCTTGTGAGTCATTTTGAGGGGTTTCAGGAAGGATTGGAGCTCTTTCTTCACTAAGCGCCTCCATGTATCCTTCGTTCCTCCGGGGGGTCGCGTCCAATTGTCAGCTTTCTAAAATTCGAGGCTAGCGTTCGGTATCATGTCTGGATCCATACGTAAAGTGTGTCCCAACCATGTCAGCCTTCGCTTTTGTATTGTGGTACTGATGTCTTCCGCTGCTACACCGAGTTTGGTGAGGCTTCTTCGGTTGAAGGAATCAAGGCGGCGAGTGTCAGAGATCTTTACGGGCCAGGATTTACATCCGTACAGCAGTACGCTTTGGAAACATGCTTTGTAGACTTTAGCTTTGATTCTCGGTGGAATTGATCTTTGTTTCCAAAGCTTGTCGAGCTGTTTAAGGCGGCCTGTCGCCTTGCCAAGACGGGTTCGGACTTCGTGGGATACATCACCATCAAGTTGAAGGTTGCTGCCCAG
The DNA here is from genome assembly GCF_964194025.1 of Convolutriloba macropyga. NCBI lineage: Eukaryota > Metazoa > Xenacoelomorpha > Acoela > Convolutidae > Convolutriloba > Convolutriloba macropyga. The sequence continues at coordinate 27,843,005 of NC_134480.1, read as the reverse complement.
GTAAGTGAAGGAATCGACTTTTTCAATCGGTTTTCCGTTACAGGTCAGTTTGAGAGAAATTGAAAATGCAACCATATTTTGTGAAAAAATGAGATTTGAAAAAAATCGTTTTCAACGCCAAAAAAGAAGTTAAACTTGAGTCTAAAAATCTTTCCAGCGTCACATTTCTATCATGATAAAAGCCTTCTACTAAGATACCTATTATTATTATGATACAAATGCAGGATCTATTCTGTTTCGAAACCCAACCCCCCCCCCCCCCCCAGCTTAGTGAGCATAAACTTTTTATGACCCCCAGGAACACGTGCTATTTTCTTACATAGTTAAATGCTATTTAACAACATATAATTTGTAACTGGGGGTCATAAAAAACTCTGGGGGCCGAAACAGAATAGATCCCAAACGCAATCTAGGGTACCAGTTAAAAACGGCAATAAGCACCTGTATCCCGCCAAAATTTCCCGCGAATTGCTGCGCTGTGCGACAGCTACAACATCATGCTAACAGAAATGAAAGTTCTCTTAATCAGCTATTTCTTACCAGTCCACCTTAAATATTAGTTGAATTTAACTAAAAAAATAGTTGTAGGGTGTAAAAACATGATTAAAAAATCCAAACATAGCAAACGGATTGCCGGATAATAAAATAATGCATCTTTTACACCTTGTCACATTTACCAATATTTCCTTACAATACACCCCTAAATGGGTTCATCACAATCAAAATCGTTCAGTAATTGCATTTAGCGAGAAACTTCAATAATTTTCAATTTCTAGCAGATGTGTCATCTTGAATTTGAAAACAGAGCCCCGAGAACTTTTAACCCCACGAGTACATAAATGGATTGAGAAAAATGAATTTTTGCCAAAAGGCTTTACCAGTAGCAAAACAAAACTTGAGAATTTACTCACGCTTACCTTGCAGACAGCAAGGTAAGCTCTCTAAGTCAATTTATTTCTTAAAAAAAAACAGCTTTTATGAGAATTACATTAAATAAAGTGAGGTTTCCCCGGTCGTTTCCTAGATAGAATACTCAGAAAAAGATAGATTAGATTTCTTTGATGGACTTTGTGTAACTATGAGATCCATTAATTCAACTAACCCCATTCAAATTTCAAACTCTCCGCTAACAAGATCATAGCTGTCCTCAAGGATTTTTAATTTGATATGTCTTAGTACCTCAGTTATCGACTTGTTCATTACCTTGGTTGTTACTCTTTTCATTCACATTCCTGTGCTGATAATTTCAGATCTCTACAGTAACAATTAGCCTTTAATCGCCCCAGCTGCGATCATTATGTACATAAATATATAACAGATATCCATATACAATATGATGGCTCCCTGGATCCAATCTTCTTCATTTAATTCGTACCGTTTTCCACCCATCACAATCTGCGTGTCAATTGCCAGATAAACTGTAAAAATTAGAGCACCAATGCAGCCATAAACTATCGTTAAAATCCGATTGTAGAAAAATATCATTAGGATACCGAATGCGAAAAACACTAAGCTGATTACAAACATAACTCCGATCCATGAAGTGAAATCTACTTTAGCTTGACATGCAAAAAGCGAAACTGCTATCACAACCACAACAGTGATACCAAGAGCAAACAGAACAATGTCTGTATCTTCTGAGCACGCTATAACTCCAAGGAAACTGCCGAATAGCAGAGTAAAGATGATAAGCAAAATCAGATTTGCAGGAAACTTTCTCCGGACTTTTTTGGCACACATTAATATCAGATAAAAGATCATCATGCATCCTAGGAAGACAAAACTCATCCACCAATATTCTATGAAGAATTCCTTGATTGGCTTGACAAACATGAATGTACAAACGATTCCACTTGTTAGGATCAACTGCCATGTTAAGGTCAGGTAAACCTTTCGAACAAATCTTTGTCGAATTTTCCGCTCGTTGAAATCGCTGTTAAATAAATCGCGTTTCCCATTTTCATCTCCGGGTTGGCCACACCGACCACATCGCCGCTTTTTTGGCTTCGTGTCGATAGGGTACGGAGGTGGTTCTTCACCCGACTCTAAATCTCGCCCAAAAGCAACCACCTGGTTTGGCGCCGATGATCGGTTTGGTCTATTGGGCCTCGACTCTTCAGGCTTAGTGTCGTTGTTGCCATTGGTTTCCATCGCGCTTTCAGTTTCTAAATTTAAAGTTTGTCATTCAATTTTGGTCGATCATCTGTTTTTATCGTAAAATATGCAGAGTTAATTTACCTTCGGGACATCAAATTTGCCTTGGCCATTAATTGTACTCAATGCAACATACTGAAAACCTAGATAGCTCCAGATAAAATTATACCTAACACACACGAAGCCTCAGGAGCGGTTTGTCTTCTGTCCTTGTTCAATTTGTTAGGAAGAGAGTACGCTATTGGTGATGCCCATCTGTCTTCTTTATCCGTCGAGCTTCCAGCTTGAACAAGCACTTTGGAGGAGCTCCTTCGAACCCGCGACTGTTTCCGAGAGCTCTAAATGTTTTCCCTTGTGCGTTGAGAAATTAAACGGTTGCAAAGTGCGAACTTCCGTGCTCACAATTTTCTCTCGGTTTAAGAACTTGAACACAGTTTGTCGAATCGATACAGCAGATTCAAATTTTAATTTGGGTACAGCTAATTAACTTACACGACTCACTCACTTTTTCATTGATCTCCATCAGTAAGTAACAAACTAAGCCAATCCATTTTAGAGCAACCAAGAGGTGTTGTGTTAAATACTTCAAAATCAGAAGTCCGTCGACAACTTGTCAGCATTGATAGTAATTGTTAGTCCTCTTATTGTTTCACTGATAATAGAGCTTGTTCAATTTAGAGTTCATAAATATATGTTTGAACCTTAGTCGTCCGTGGGAAATAGGCATAAGTGCCCCGATGACATGAGGGCACCTACGACCAAGTGCTGGGTACAAGACCAGGGATACTTTGGCTTGTGATCTAATTTGTCTGGAGCACCAAAATGATGAAAAAATTAAACGAAATTTTATTCCCCATATTGAAATGGGGAATTAAAAAAATGACAGGTTTTTAATATGCGGAGACAATTTATGGTGACTCATGTTTTAGTTATTCTAAGAAAAACCGTCAATTAAGAGAAAGCTCTCTCCTTATAGGGTAGTTGCTCAACTTGGGCGGCAAGTCAACTCCTACACATGTACAAATTCTGACAGTAGTCAAACATCAAAGCACCATAAATAAATAAAGATAGCTTTAGTAGTAACGAGAAAGTAGTAGCAGTAGTAGATATGAATTTAGAGCTCATCTCTAGGGTTTTTTTGTACCCACTTTTCGTCCATTGAAAGTTTAGTATAAGTTTTAGTCTAATTTTGCTCATTAAGTTGCAGTTTCCACATCTGCATAGTAGTCTCCAAGTGCGTTTGTTTAGTTCTGAGTACTTGTATATAAGATGATTTTTATCACGATTTGCAGGTGATCTAAGAATAATTTATAAGGTGATTTAGTTATTCTAAGACGAGTTAAATTAGGATAGCTAATACAGTTTATAGACTTATTTCAGCTACGCTGAGATGTCGACGAAAGAAATGAAAAAGCAAAACCCAGGCTGATCAGGGCTCTATGCCCGAACAAACTAATTTTTTAACCATCTGACCGTGACTAATTTAATCAAATTTGTTTTTTCCGAGACCCTCGGCACAAATAACTGTCTTCGCTTGTCCTTGGCTCAATTGTGCGGAAGCCTCTGTCCGAGACTCAGATGGGCCTTGGACTCTTGTCCGCTAAACAAGGATTCGCTAAACCAAAAACCATAAATGCTCGTTTCTGTGCTCCATTGTTCTTTTTTAAAATTGCCATTAAGAAAAGTATTTCCGCAAATGTTCACAAAAAGTAAATACCACTCCAACCAATTAATAAAAAAAGGACCGTGTACATCATCCCGCAACGATGGATGTAGGTCGGAAAATAAGGGATGATGAGTAGCACTTTGCCGGATGCTGCACTCCAAGCTGTTCCCTTCCAGACAGTGTAAAGACGGCCCAGTCACAAAAATAACAAACAAGTCGAGAGGAAAGCACCTATTTATATATATGTCACACATAGGGAAGTGGTATGGCAGGATTAAAATAAAAATGGAATATCAAGGAATAAGCAAAGGAAAAAATCAAGGAAATTGCCGTCTTTAAGCGTTTTAAGCGGCAGCAAAATGGTACTAAAAAACATCAGAGAAACACCTTTAGATAGAGCATTACCAAAAGTGCAAAAATAAACAACAGATGATAAAAACAGTTTGCCATTTTTGAAAATGTATATTAACGTACAACCGGAGGGGAACATTTTTTGCACATGGTATCAAAAACCATGATACTGGAACAATTTTTAACTGTCGTAGCTGTGCACCCCTACAACATAAGAAAAGCATAATACAGGGAACAATTAACCGCCTCTTCCGAGCCACCAGCAATTGGAAAGCGTTCCATGAAGCATTGACAAAAAATTAAGAAATTTGGGATGGTAATCAATATACTAGGCACTGGGCAGGGAATATTGTCAAGGATGCAATTAACCAGCTGCGAATGAAAGAACAAAGAAAGGGACGTAGATATAAAACGGGTGTAGCTGTAAAACAACAGGAAAATAGTGAGAAGCAACAATTTGTATAAAAGTACAGAGGCAACATCTCTAATGAATTTTTAAAAAAGTTGAACAAAATTCATCTTGTACAGACGTTTTTCACCACTCGGAAACTTAAGAGCTGTTTACCTAGCCTCAAGTCTAGCTTTGATGAAGATCTGAAATCCCACTGGTTTATGAACTCACTTGTAATGGATGCAAATCCATCTATGTAGGGCAGACATGCCGACATATTACCACAAGGGTTGCAGAGCATGCCAAGGCGGACTAACCGATGGGAGTAAATGCAATCGAGTTCAACGCTTATAAAACAGCTTTCCAGTGGACGATTTTATACCAATGCAGCAACCAATCTAAGTTAATGACACTAGAGGCGCTCTATATAAGAACACTGAAACTAGCCATCAACAGGCGCGACGAACGCCGAACACGAGAATTGACACTGAAAGCTTAGTTTGAAGATGAAAATCCAACTCCAAAGACACGTTACGAAACGAAAATTTCGATTTTACGTTTGTACAAAACCAATGTAAGTTTAAAGCAATATATGTAGGTTTTTTTTTAAAAAAAACATGTCGATATGCATCGGCTACATCAAATCGAATGATTGAATGATTGATTTTAGTGAATTGCATTTTATTTTCTGGCTTTTCATTTTAGCATTTTGTATTAATTATAGCCTGACGATGAACTCAGAGCTCGAAATCCTTCGTAAGAAAATTTTACATTGACAATCTTTTTTTTAAATCAAAGGAAAAAATTAAGCAGCCAAACACACAGTGCAGCCTTCCCTCCTCCACGACGGCGCTAATTGAAGTCTCACTGAGAAAACGACGCTTGAGGGCGAGACATCCCATCAAGCAGAGAACACAGCTCCTCAGAATTGCGAAGCTGATTTTCGTTCGTATATAGCTCATAGTGTCGGCGTACGGCTCTCCGCGTTTTTGCTGATCTTGGTTGCGAGTTGTTTCATAACGCGCGATGCTGATGGCCCAGCACCGCCCGAGCAAGCAAAAACCAGTGCGTTGAAGCTGCTGTGTTCAGTTTTGCAGATTCGCTCTTCGTACTTATTTCGCTTGATGCTCTCGTAATATTTGTATGCATCTTTTTTGGTCTTAGGGCTGCTCTTCGCGTGAGGGTTGAAAATCGTCACATCGAAGAAAGTGCGATTAAAGCGGTAGCCCCTCGGACCGCTTGCCTTGAAGTCCAGTCGAACGTCATCATCAGTAATGGTGGAATTGCTCGAGAAAATTTCTTCATCGAGTGACTGAAGTTTTGGCTCTATCTGGACATCTTGGCAAACGTCATCCATCAGGTTTGCAAACACTTCTCTGATTTAATTGTGTTGTAGGTTCGTATACCCACCATTGGCGCAATGTAGGGCATGGGTGAGGCTAATTATTTCCCGCCTGGGCATATGACTGGCATGATCTTTGCTTCCCAGGTGTATTGAATTGCTACTTCATTACGAAACTCAGTCTTGGTGAGGTCAAAACCATGTTTTGATAACGGAAGCGCCTTAAACCAGCTAGATGCTCCTTTATCTGAGGCCAGTTGGATGGTATACTTCACTTCTGGTAGATTGTTCTCGATTCGGGATGAATTCACGTTGCATGTCTGCTTTCATTCTGTCTTAGACTGATCTTGGTTCCTTTTAATTCACATTGTTGAATTTCGAATGGATCAGTATTGAATGACGCCAAGGGACCTGAAAGTTCAATTGATTGCTCAAAATTTTTATGAAAATTTTTTAGGAGGGCGACATTAAGCTCACCAATTCTGAGAGGGAAAGAAAAAATTCTCTTTGCTCTTGGATTGGATTATTTCTTTGCCGACGATGTTCTTTATGACTGGGCCAAACTGCTCCTCCACCTTTTCCAGAACCCCGTCCATGAGGGTTGTTGTACGCGAAGGGAAGCTCAACTGTTGTTGAACCCCCTTCGTCAAAATTGCATAGGCATTCTGGAGAGACGTTGGAGCAAATTGACCAATTCTGTCCAAACTTTTTGCGTATTTAATTTCTGAATCGTTCAGTAAATTTTAACTGGCCTCAGAGCTCCCGATAACTGATCCCAGGACTCGAGCATCGTGGGTGATTTCCACATTTGTGCCTGCAAACACAGTTGACGCTTTGCGCTCGCCTCCTGGCTTAATTATCACCTGACACTTCAGAGGATTGACAAGATATTGGTACTGGGGACCAAGCTGAGTTAGCTTATCGAAGAGCGCCCTGATATCTTTCAATTTACCGACGACGTTATCATCATCAGCATACCATTTTTGTGTCAATGAGTCATTGTGAGGTATTGTTATTAGGGGTAGGATTGGATTTCATACATAGCCATCGCTAGGGGATCGCCTTGTGTTGTACCTTCGTTAGATAGATTGGTCAACTTACAGATGTAGAGATGAGACGGATGGCTATTGAAATTTTGTATAGCAACATGCAATGATGTGCATAATTCTTTCACGTTCTCTAATGCGGTTTGTCTATTGAGCAGGTTAAATGCTTTTTGGCATCAATTAGTAGAATTGCTTTGTTTTCTTGATCATCAAAACTGTGGAGAAGCGAATGTATGGCATGTATTACGCCAAAATTCTGGCCCAGACACAGCTGCATGTTTCCACCAAGGGATGTTAGATCTTGCCTGATGCAGTCGACGATTAGGCGTCCGTTGATGTGACGTAATACTTCAACAATACCAATAGATTTCACACCTGGACATTTATCCATTCCAACCAATGCTACTATTCAGCAAATCCTTTTATCAAAAATTTACACAAATTTACGTTTTTCATAGACTTTTTTCAGCAAATACTGAAACCAAAATACAGTAGGCCAAAATTTTGTCTCGAAATTTCATTTTATAAAATTTAAGACCTAGACAATATAATCTTTCATAGGTTTTCTAGAATTGCTCATCAGAGTTTCAAAGTTTTTCAGTCGTTGCCTTGTAAAAATTGAGATAAAAAAAGAAGACACTTTATTGTTTAGCACTGTAATTCTTGAAGCGGGACGCTTTTAACGGTAAAGTTTACAATTAAAAAAATACATAACAAAATTACGTTAAAAAAAGTTGTCGCAAATATCCACAGTGAGGTTTTAAAGATTAAACAAGTCAATACTCACGCCGAGAAAGACATTCAGAAGTATTCATTCTATCAAAAATTTTCTCTTCGTAGTGCTTCATTAACAATTTTTTTTTAATACACTGTTTCTAGTTTTGAAATCTCTGAACTGATTTTGTAGTGAATTCTAATTTTTTGTCGTAGCATGGAAAAAACACTTGTCCAGAAAAGAGGTTAGGCTATGGTCATGGAATATTTATTTTTTGATTACGTTCATTAATGGAGAAATTGCACTTGGGAAAATCTGTGTCGTATGGATTTGAAAAAGGATCGTCAATTAAAAATTTCTGACGAACGTTTTCGAACTCTGAGTTCATCGTCAGGTTATAAAGAATACAAAATACTAAAATGAAAAGGCAGAAAATAAAACCGAAATCACTTAAATCCACTTATTCCAGGAACTTAAAATCAAAAGTAAAGGTTATAAAGAACACAAAAAGTTAAAATGAAAAGCCAAAAAAAAATGCAAATCACTAAAATCTACTCATTCAAGGAAATTAAGACCAAAATTAAATGCTTTTATTTCTTTTCTTGTCTGATATATTTTCTGAGATGAAAAAAGAAAATTGATCAATTTTCTGTTTAATCCCGATCACCTGTTTTAATTCCTAAGGGCTGTGACGATTTGCAATTTGAAAGGAAGAACAACTTTATAGGACCCAATTTCAGCTGCTTTTCTAGAGATGTCATCATAGGTTTTTTATTATGCTAAAAAAATACGGCGGAATAATTGACAAAACAACTGTGACAAATCAATTGAATGAAGTCAAATCTCCTACCTTGATTTAGGTAGTTGTGCTTCAAATGTGTCTTTAGTTATCCCTTATAGTTATCCCCTGATTAATCTTCTTTAACGTTTGTTTAACATGATTCATGCAACTGAGCTTGCTATCAATTGTCATTCCTACATTAAAAAAAAACTTTTTGACTACTTTGTTATCTTCTGATATTTTGTTTGGTATTTTGATTCTTGGATCATTTTTAATTCCCGAAACAAATGAACTCTTTTTTTCAAGATTTCAAATTCAAAGATGTTCTCTGAAGTTTTTTGCTAAAATATGTATAATGAATTCGAGGAATATTTTTTCTATCTTTTCATCCTTGTTAGAAGCAAAAACTAGGCAATCATCAGCATACTGTATCATTGTTGCATTAAAATCAATAGCTGTAGAGAAATTTTTTTATTTAAATTGAACAAGAGGGGCCCTAATAGGGTTCTTTGCAGTACAACTCTGACAACTTTCATCCAGTTGGAGCAATTTGAATCTAATTTTAGACGTTGAAGTCTGTTGGAAAGAAACCTTTTCATAAGGTTCTGTGCCTCGCTATCAAAGCCAATTATTTGTAGGTTTTCTTTTAGAATATCAGAAGATATGGAATCAAATGCCTTTAAAAGTTCCAAAAGTGCACTTTGGATAATATTGTTTGAGTCAATAATTTTACGAACTGATTCTATGAAAAATAACAAAGCGTCGGCTTTGGAAACTTTTTTCGACAAACAAATTGAAGCCAATTCATAAAATCACTTTTTTATTTGATTCGTTATTTGTTGGTGTAGGATTCACTCCAATTCATTTCAGATTGATCTTGGGCGATAGTTGGTCGCATCCAATGGGAAAATTTTTTTGTAGATAGGGCTGATTTCCAATTTTTTAATGCCGTCTTGAAATATATTTTTGTTTATTTATTTGTTGGGAATGTAAGTAAGATGAGGTACATTTATTGTTTGACCAACTTTAATAGCCCAGGCAGGAACCGTACAAGGACCCAATGGCTTGTTGGAACTCAAATCCCTGACCACATCATGAAATTTTTTTTCTGTAACAAGCTGAAAAATGAACGGTTAGGTATGTTTGCTTAGATTATGTTTTGTGGGTGTATCGTTGTATATTCTTTTACCTTAAAAAACCACCAACGTTAGACAAAAAAATAAGAAACTCCGTTAATTCAAATGTGTTAGTTAGTAAGTCTTTAAACAAAGTTTGCAGCGGATGTACAGCAGTAAAATTATTTCGCTTACCTGTAATTGAGTAAATAGAACCCAACTGTTTATTTCAGTGTCCAGAGGCTCAAAACAATGCCTTGAATGTTCCGTCTTTATCATTTTTTAGGTTTGATAGAGACTGTCGCCTTTTGATATAAAAATACCAATTGGTAGGCGTTTTGTTCATCTGATATGTCTTAAGTGCATTTTTTTCGCATTTTTGTTTTACATTCTTCGTCAAACCAATCAGTTTTCTGCATTTTCTTGTGTTTGCGATTTCGAATATTTTTTTTACAATTGAAGCGTGAGTTTGAAGTGCATTGCTAACAATTGAGATCATTATTGTAAACATTACGAGAACATCCTTGCATTGATAATTGAAGTGCCACGGGGAAAACGACAGGCTCTCAAAAAAATTTTTTGCAATGTACTTTTTTTTGTCAAAACATTATATTATTTCCGCTGTGAACTTTATCAATTTGATAGCATTTACAGCAAAAGATGCTAATTCATCTGATTTCAATTTCGTATCTAAATCTTATTTTCTGTTTTCTTCTATACTTTCGGTCAATTTGTAATCAATGAGTGATTCTCATTTTTTGCTAGTCTTGTGGTTTAATGTACGTCAAAAATCTGTAGACCATAAGAAGTTATGTTGCTTTGCAATTTGTTTTTCTCAATTTTTTTTAAACAATTGAGGTTAAAGCCAAACAGTACATGTGCGGGGTTGCATTGTCCAAGAGCGTAGTCTAAGTTGTATGAAAATTTGTCTAAATTTTTTTCTTGGCGTTGTTTTGAGGGTTTGTGCGTTAGGTTGATAAGCATTTTTCGATATTTTTTGAAAGTTTTTTACTTTCAACCCAAACTGATTCAAACACGTTTTCGTCAAACATCTTTAAATCAGGTCTTTTTTGGTGCTAGTATCTTAAGAAACAATAGGGCCGCACCTATGCCTCTCTCTTTATCTTTCTGAAAGCGGTCTTTCCGTGACAAAGCATGAGTATTGTTTAAAACGTTCGTTTCGAAGCTTAGATCAATCATTTGCAGTTAACCAAGTTTCACATAGTTTTTCGTCCGCACAATACTTCCGAGCACTACGTTCCAGAGGAAAACTTAAATAATTTCAGAACATTTTCTTTGTTATTGGTAAAATAAAATTGTAAGAAACTATGGGTCCTGGATTTGACTCCGCGTCACCAAAAAAAAAGTAATCTCAACAAGTTTTTGTTTGAGTCAACTAGGTTGGATTCCAGCTAACCCGTGACACTATCTTCACAAATGATATTGTTTTTTGCAAGGCTGTTATGATAATTTACAAAAGCATCAAGCACGTTTTTAACAAAAGGAGGGACTTAACCAAAAGGTATGTTATCAGACATTTCATTAAAAAAGCGAAAATCTTCATTTTGGCTAGCTCCTATTGCTTGTCTATTCTGTTTCCCTCGAAGTGACGTAGCAGGGTTGCTTAATTAAACATTTAGAATTATCAGGTTGTTGCAAAGAGATTTTACAATAACCTTAACACTGTTTTCAGAGGGATGGAGGCCATCTGTGTATATAAAGTCATGATTTTTTTGAAACTCGACTTTAAATCAATCAGGTGAAGTTTTTTATAGGATTGGTCCTTCACTTTTGAAACTAAACTGCATAGTTCCTTGTTGAGTTTATTGAAAGAGAAACATCTACAGTTAGTTTATCAATGTCTAAAAAAATCTGAACAATGTTAACCGTCCAACTAATCTCCCAAGATGCCACTTTGGCAACTCAAATTGAATGGTTAGGCTATAAATTCAGTAAATAGGGCATTTCTCTATTAGAACCGAAAACCTCAGCAATCATCAACCTCTAAGCACCTAAAAATTTTAAACAATTACAATAGTTCATAGGCTCAGTACATTATTCATGAAAATTCATCCCCAATTTGTCACAATTACGGCATTTTTTACGACCCCTCTTAGAACAGAACACGAAGTTCGAACGGAATGATAACTAAGACTCACATTTCCATCACTCTAAAAATCAAGTAGCAAAAACAATTGAAAACCAACATTATAATCCACATTTGGAAACCCGCATCAATTCGATGCATCACATACAATATGGGTGCTCAGTTAGAGCAGCGTTAGCCGACATGCCGAATTGCAATAGCGTTTGCATCATTTTTCTCATGAACAGCTAGGAAACGTATTGTGTCAAGGAATTGGAACTTTTGTTTGTAATATGGTACGCAGAAAATTTCAAATATCTCTTTGGGTAATCATTCACTGTCATCAGTGATCATAGAGCTCTAATATCAATCTTGAACGATCATGGATCTAATTATATTGACATTGGCTTGAACTTATCGTATATTGTGATCTCGGTAGTCTTGACGAAATGATAATTCGAGATATCTTGCAAATATGAAGGACAGTGAAATTCAAAGTAAAATCCTATAGGAATTACGGACTCCTAAAATACGCTAGAAAAAGCCACCAATGTAGAGTTGGTATCCAAAACTAATCTAAATTATCAAAAATATCTGTACGATGACCAGTTCTAACTGTAATCTATCTGTCAATAACATTCCAAAGACTTGGAATAATTCTCGTCCAACCTCAAGTAAATCCAAACCTTTCATTTGGTGCAATACGTGGTCTCCTAATCGGCGTAAAAATTGCCCAGCCAAGGTAAATTTTGCAAAACTTGTAGCATTAACAATCATTTAGCCAAAATTGTTTGAAAACGAAGAAGCAACATGAGGTCGAAATCCCAATGTCTAATTAAGTCACAAATAGCGCTTGATTTTCCTGCTCTCATCTCTTGCGTTGATATGACTCGCAAACACTCTGTCGAATCAACATTTCAAAAAAATGATACCAACACACCAAGATGTGTATCAACTCATCTTCAACCATTGGTGGGTTCTGAACTTAAAAAAAAATAATGAAAAATGTAGTGCCAAACCTGATAGCTGTGTAGATAAAAACTTTATCTCTCCTATTGTAATTACCGTTAAATTAAATAAATTAGTTAAATTTGCTTTCGATTTTTAAATACGAATTAGTTCTATTCTTGAAAATAAGTATCTGACGACTGATTATGAAATTTTAACAAACACTAAAGAACAAAATGTTAACGTAAACGCGTGAAATGAAACAACATATTTCTCAAAACGGAAATTAGTTTGATCAATTTAGTTTGGACCTGGAATTATCCCGCTATTGCAATTTCCATATAATAAGCAACGGATGTACACGTGTTTACCGCTTTATCACTGGTTTCTATGGTATCACTGACATGCAGGCGACATCCCAAAAGATAGCGAATTGTACATAAATCATATTAAAAACACTTATTGTTTTTTAGGCCATTATATTAATCTCAGTAGGGTATCTAAAGGGGAACATCTATAGTTAGTTTATCAGTGCCTTAAAAATCTGAACAACGTTAACCTTCGAACTAATCTTTTAAGATGCCACTTTGCCAACTCAAATTGAATGTTTTGGCTATAAATTCAGTAAATAGGGCATTTCTCCATTAGAATCGAAAACCTCAGCAATCATCAACCTCTAAGCACCTAAAAATTTAAACAATTACAATAGTTCCTAGGCTCAGTACATTATTTATGCAAACTCATCCCCAATTTGTCACAGTTACGGCATTTTTACGACCCCTCTTTAAACAAAACACAAAGTTCGAACGCAATGATAACTGAGACTCACATTTCCAACACATTAAAAATCAGATTGCAAATACAATTGAAATCAAACATTATAATTCACTCTTGGAAACCCGCATCAATTCGATGCATCACGTACAGTTTAGGGGCTCCGTTAGAGCAGCATTAGCAAACATGTTGGAATACAATAGATTTCGCATCATATTTCTTAATAACAGCTAGGAAATGTATTGTGTCAAGGAATTGGAACTTTTGTTTGTAATCTGGTATGCAGAAAATTTCAAATATCTCTTTGGGTAATCATTCAGTGTCATCACTGATCAAAGAGCTCTAATATCAATCTTGAACAATCATGGATCTAATAAATCTGATATTATTTACTTTAAAACATTTGGTAGGCCGATTATTAAATTATGATTTTAATATTGAGCACATATCATGTGCTAACTTGGGACTGGTAGAATACTTTTCTCGCCTATCAAATCAAAAAGCAAAAATTACAAAAAAATTTGACAAGGTATTTTTAGTTGCAACAATTACCCGCACTTGTGACGCTATTGCAATAATTTATACAACTGACACATCATAAAACTGTCAAGGGCACCACATTAACGCGGTGATTAAAACTCATTCCTCTCGTGCCACCAATACTCTGCGAACCAACAAGTCTGAATTGCTTTCTGCCTTAAATCGTCAGATTAAACAGCTGTTAAAAGCTCTCTCTGCAAACGCTTCGCAAATCCCAGCAAACTTTTCAACAATATGAGCACCAATATTCCGTATCTACAAACATCACCAGCAATCCCAGTGCGTTTAACTTTTCAATCAACCCCATATCAGCCCAAGACGCAATACTGTTTTCAAATGAGGGAAAAACATCCCCTAATCTTGAATTTGCAATAGAGAAATTGTTTGAAAACAAACTCATCCAACACTTCACGAGGGGCTTGCTTGCGGTATTGACAACCAAGGATGCCGTCTTGAAGGAAATTTGTGACTGCTTTTTGCAGAATGATGAAAAGCGCTGCAAAGACGTAAACCCCCTCGTACTGGCGTGACCTAAGCATACGGTGTGGCTTGACGAAAGGGTGGCCAAATCAAAGTTCGCGCAGTAGGCAGTAATAGAATCCCTCCAACTCCCAAATCCGGGAAGCTGATGGATGCGTTTTCCCTCGGCCAAAACGCATTCTTGCCCTATATGCACCGCAAAACTCTGAACAAAACGGCCAAATGCAAGCCTTGTACTGATATTGGAAATATTTTAAAACTTGTACTTCATGCGTCAAAATGGAAACCACGTGAAATTTGTTTGGATCCTAATGAAGAAAAAAAATCAATTTTTGAGGCCCAATAACGAATGAAAACGATAAAATAATAAAATTCCTTGTTTGTATCGATTGTTTTTCCAAATATACCGCCCTAGAAGCAAATGGTTCTTATGTCTTTATAATTTTAAGTGAAACCATTCAAAATCACGGAGTACCACGAAATATTTCTTTAGATCAATAACGATGTTTATTAGGAAATAAAGATACAACTTTTACTTAATTACTAATATTCACATAATCACCGCGCCTGCAATTGATTATAGAGCATTTGGACAAGTAGAACGTTTCAAAAAATCTAGTAGAAAACGCTTAAGGTGTTTGAAAACTACCTGTAGTTCTAATGAATTCACAACTAAAGAGTCAACTTAGTCATGAGTATACTAGTTACGCATATGAAAACAACAGAAAACAAACTTAGGATCCTTCCAGGCACATGTTGGCAAAAAACCAAACACACAACTAAGCAACATAAGTACAACACCTAATTCCAAGAATTTTTAAATCGCTATTTAGACGTAGATACAATTCTGGTGGAAGACTAAATTGACTACAAGGTTGAGTCTCTGCAGAACGGAGTTATATCATGATAAAATATGCTATGACGTGCACTCAGGTAGACGCCAGACGCCGCTACAACGGCGGGCAGACTAAATCAGTCTTTAGATTTTTTCGACAACAAGAATTGATTAACCCCATCTCACGCATCGAAAAATTTTTGAAGTTAAAGCTGGCAAGAAAAGTTACCATCCGGTCTAAGAAATATCTGGCTGGTTTTTGGGACAACATTGCACCTGGTAGTGTAGTCACAGGTATATCGCCAACAACAACAGTTATACGAGAGCCTGGAGAAAGCGAATCAAGTGTACGTAATAATGACAACAACAATTTCGGTAGCAAAGAAGAGCGAATTACACCAATTTGGGAATATGCGAAGATCTCTCCCATACAAAAAACGACTGAGGAGAAGATTATGCAGCATACTAGGAACCTCAAGACGAAATATAGGGGAGACAGAAATTCATCACTAACAAGCTGACAAATTATCAGAAATCTCATCGGCAAACAGCAACGTTTCATGGCAATTTTAGCCCGAAAACCGTCAAAGCCACAACTACAGATCAATCGTAGAAAACAGCCCCACTCTTCTCTTAATAATTTTGCGGCATCTTTGATATCTACATCTTTCACCTCGACCCGTAAACGTAACAGAAGAGCCTCTACAGAAAAACGGTGATATCCACAACTATAAAGGAATAGAGAATACAACCAACTGGGGACATAAGCAATTTTGATCTTCCCGTCGAAAGTCCCCCAGACCCTAGAATCCGGCCGGTCACAAACTCCCCTCCCGAATATGACTATTCTGACTACAAAAGGGAGATTAGTATGTCAGTGAACGACGCCGGGAGTCAAATTTTGGTCAATCAAGTTTTAATCTTCTTCATTCGATTCTTATCATTATTAATGACAAAAATTTCATTAGGATTCAGTGCTTTAAAAATGAATCATTTCCGGTTGCTTTTCAATTTAGTTTATTCTTCAACAATCGTTACAAATTTACGTTATAATTACGTTCAGTCTCAAATATATCTCATTTGTTATGTTATTACGTCACTTCGTTCCACTATTAGTGGAAAAACACCACATTACATTAACACTTCACCGAGGTAAGGTATATTCATGACTTTGTATTGTTCAACTAATACCAGTTTTTTTCCGTCTAGAACGGATGCACTTTTGTTAATGCCGCCCTCTCTAGCTGAATGATTCATTCTTCTCAATAACCTCATTCAATTAAGCCATTCTTTCTCTAGCTCTTTTTTGAGCCTATTGATTAATTAAATGGAAACGAACAACGTTTGCGAGACAAACATTCAGAGTGGAATTGCATCGGCTTTCCACTACATTTTCAAAAAATATCAATTTCAAGCAAAACAATTGACTACGGATTTGTATCGCAAATCCAATCTCTCCAATATAGACTGCAATTTTAACGCAATTGCTAGACTAATCAACCGGATTATAACTGAGTCCTTGAGTTTCGAATGCAGAGGGTCGAACTCCCCATGAGAGCAACGCTGATTTTCGTCCTTAGATATGATATGTTAGCGAAGCTGTCCTCTTTGCCAGGATAGAACTTTAATACCAGTTGTTTCTGCGCTTTTGCTTTTGAAGCTGATGGGCCAAATACCGAAGTGCATGCAAAGACGAGTCCACAAACTGTTACTTTCTTAGCATCAATTACTCCTTGTTAATCTTTGTTTTTCTAATAGATTCATAGCACTTGTAGGCAAATATTTACCTCAAAATATTTTTTGCTGAACCTGGAATCCCAAAGTCCGTTTGTCTTGATATACAATCTTGCATCATCATAAGTTTTCGTCAACTTAAGAACAATTTTTTTCTTGCAACGGCTGAAGATGAGATTCGATCTTGACAACATGACAGACAACACTTAACAATTTCACAAAGGAATCGCGAAATTCACTATGTCTCATGTGGGTGTATTCCAATCGAACAGTGAGGGGCATGTGCTTCAGTGAAGTTTTCATTTCTTGCGCATAGTAGTGGAATCTTTCCAGTGTGTTCAACCGGCTTGAGGCTCCGCTGAATTCTTGAAATGAACGATTTGTAAATATTTTGAGGTGAAACAGTGGCACGGACGGCTAGATTTTTGAACAACGATTTCTGCGTTCTCTTTTTCAGTGATCTTTCTACAAAATTTATTTCTGAATTATCAGAACCTAATACAATACCAAGTACTCAACAACTGTTTTCACTTCGTCGTGAACAAAAAATCTGTTGCGCTTCTCAAAAAGATGTTCTTTGTTGATAATATGGTACTTTGTAAGATGATAACGGAAAACAGGAGCATGTGATTTGTTCCGTTCGTCCTGTTCCATATAAAATCATCCGGTTCCAAAACATCTTGCGGAGCCTCAGTTTCAATCCAGCAAACTTGTGTATATTCGCTTTCACCAGACGGCTTTTTTGGTGGACAAAAATGTCCTCCTGGTCTCTCTTTGTCTTTGTGAACTGACACAAATGCGCGCGAGTATCTTGTATAAACAGCAAAGCCAAGAGCTGGGGAGTTGAAGAGAGCGCACAATAATTTTAAAAGCAAAACCAAATCGTTCATTTGTTTGCACACGCGAACAGGCAAAACCCCCTAAAATCGCATATTTTTTGTAGGGTGCACCATACGGTATAATCCATCTGACAATGGGTCTTCGAACATTCTCAGGTTCTTTTATAACATAGCGACCCACGCGGTAACAGGGGCTACCATAAACCAAGATGGGTGCAATTGTTGATTTATACTGATCAAGCATAGACTGGTTTGAGGGAGATTTTTCTTCGGATTGTACGAAAAGCTCTAATAGTCTTCAGGCAGACGCTGTCTGAGATCAATTTCCGTTTCAGATCGCTTTAAAATTTCATCCCAACTTCGATTGAGAAAAGGTACTCCCAAAAACCAGATCACTTTATTTCAGCTTCCTCGCTACATTTGTAAGGGTAATATGGACACATTTATGTCCAGGTTTTCAAATAATTTTCTAGTCTCCAGTCGTTCAAGAAGTCAAGATTAATTTGTTTTTGAGACTGCCCAGGTTTAGGTCCAGACCCAAATTGAGCTATGATCAGATTATGCAGACTGAAATACCTCTGATCAGAATTTCCAGACCGAAATTACCTCTGATCAGACCATCCAGACCAAAATGATCTCTGATCAGACTTTCCAGACCAAGTTGTCCTCTGATCAGACTGAACCCAGACCACTGTCCAGACTATAGTGCGCTTATGATCAGACCCAAATTCAGACCATTGTCCAGACTATAAACAGACTATGATCAGACCATCTTCAGACCATGGTCCAGACTCAATTTCAGACCATTGCCCTGACCTTAATCAGACTATGATCAGACTCAAGTGCGCTCAAAATAGTCTGATCAGAGAAAGATTTTAATTATGAATAAATCTCTTAATTTTGCTATAATATATTCATTTCATAAAAACTGGTTTTTGCAGTACTAAAATCATCTAAGGAAAAGCCAATTCTGAAAATATTGATAATGAAAACGAAACCTAACTGTTGAGAAAAAAATTTATTTACCATACCCCTTAGTTCATATTTCTGACTCAATGGATGAACTTAGACAACTTTCCACAAGAAACGTCGTGGTCTTCAGTTAATCAAAATTTCCTCTTAAGGAGACCGGCATTTGCTATCAACTGGACTCCTTGTTTCTGATCAGAGTCATCGGACAGTAGTATGGTAATCCGCCATATGACTGTAGGGGGGGGGGGGGTCCGACCCCCCCTACAAGACTTTCTACCTTTGAAAAACGGAATTTTGCGTCAAAGTTTTTTGTTCTAGTGAAAAGGCGGATTACCATACTTGTATTTTTTAGGCAAGTTTCATGTGGGTATTCATATATGGGAATTTTTGGAATAATTCTTCCACCGCGGCATGAAGGGTATTCATTTTGTAAGTTGAAATTTTATTCCATTTTGGAGAGTTGGAATTGTTTAAATTTGTCAAGTTTTGTTTATGGTTATTGAATTTAGGGGGAATTACATCAAAGCGGCGGTCTGCCTTGGAACTTTGTTTTTCAAAGTTAAAGTAAAGTAATTGTCAGTGTTTGGGGGATTTTTACAAAATTGGTTTTACGGCGAGAGGCAAAATTGGAGGGTAAATTAAAATTGGAATGGGTGTGCAATTGTGGTCGGGTAAATTGGACTGTCAAGTTTGAGAGTGGTGGAATGCTCAGAGTAGTTTTATGAGTGTCTGCAACTTTGATAAAACTTATGGTTTCCAGGGCATTGGAATGGGTCTTAAATTGGGAATTTTGTTAGAAATGGCACCTTATTTCTTGTTTGAATAGAGCTAGAAACGTTTTACTATGAACGAAGCGTTATAAATTAAAGAAACAAGTCATGACACAACCGGTTTGCACTACGTGTGAGCTTACTTTTACAGATTCGGAAGAAAAATTGAATCACTTTTCCAAGTTTCATAAAAATCGATATTTAAAGTACTGCAAAAAGTGTGATCAGCCAATTTTTTTCTTATCCCAATTGTCCCATCACCGTCGCCATAAGTACTTCCTCATATCAAATCCCCTTTATTGTTTCATGTCCCTTTGTTCTGGTAACATTAAAGACCAAATTTGTCCTTTCTGTAAAACAGCTTTTTCTACTAAAAAAGAGTTATATTTGCATCACTTATCTAACCTTTGTCAGGGAGACAAAGTGGGCAAGATTTTTGCCAGGAGAACGGGAAAATTCAGCTAAAGTAAGCGTTTTTAGTATATTATTAGCCTGATTTATTAAAAAGACCATTTGACTAACAGTATTTTATTCTTTGTAATTTGAAACTTTCCTTTCTTATTAAAGATGTACTAATTCAAAATACAGAATGAATACCAATTCAATCACACTCAGAGTCATCTATATAAGCACGGGTGCGTTTTTTGAGCAATAGTGGAGACTCTTCACTGCTTTGCAAAGTAGATTCTTGTCCTTCTCGAGAAATTGTTGGTGATAATAAAATCTCGCTGCTGTCTGCTTCATCATCCGTTTTTGGACTGATAGCCTTTCTTTTTCTGATTTTTTCCAATGAGAAGTTTTTAGTACTCGTTGAAGTGGTAGGGCTCTCTTCCGCTTCAAGTAAAATAAAAGGATTGGGGGTCTCCTGATTGGTCTCTTGATCGGATATCAAATTGAAATCAACAACATCGTTCAATTGTTCATTTGAGTATGAGGGTTGATTGAAACCAGGATCAGGGGTCTCCCAACCAGACGCTTCCCCTCCTTCAGGTAAGTCAAAAACAGTGTACATTTCGGGGGGTTCTACTCCCCAGTCAACGTCCTCACAAATTTTTTTAGCGAATATTTCTTCTCTCAGACTGTAATGTCCGAACGGTATTGTCGTTGTACGGTCTGTGTTGATGTATCGCTTATCATCGTAGGCACTTAAAGCAGTCTTATTGACGCAAACAGTATGAATTTGATGCTTTTCAGAGCTAAATTTTATGTTTTCGAGTCTCAAAAGATCGCCTTTCTGTAATGTTTTTTTGAACATTTCGTGTGTTAGTTTGGTCTGTGCATACTTCTTGGTCCCCTTGGCAGACATTTTAGCATTCTGCCCTGCGATTATTGAGTATAATTTAGGTTTTGAGGCGCAGAACTCTTCAATTGGCATGCCTGCAAGTTCGTCCTTAAACTTGAGGACAGTTTTTTCATTGGATCGATCATGTAGTTGATGATTTTCTGGGAAGTTCGACAGATCGAAATGGCTTCTCAACCTTGAATTTTTGGCTAAATCTTCATAGAAGTTCGGACTTGATATTTTGTAAATAAATGAGTCTGTGTCAGAATATAAAAGAGTACACTCGGTTTCGATCTTCATAACATTATAATGGAAATCCATCATGAAGAGCTTAGAAAGTTCCAATATGCTAGCTCCTACTATTGTGGGTTTTGTCAAACTAATTGACTGTTTCTTCTTAGTAATTAGGGAAAGGTCTTGATCCACAATTTTGATTGAAGAGATGGTTCCTTGTGAGGAAGCGTTGAGTAATTCAACATCATTCCTATCGAAAGTTACGGTTACACTATTTCTTAGGCTTTCACACAGTTTGCCGAATGCGGAGTTAGACATTAATTTATAAAGTCTTGATTCAGTTTTGACTCTGCTTGCTGACGTTTGTGGGTGTTCAGTTGAATGTAGGTTGAGAGCCATTTCGACTGACAGAATTTGACTGCGCGATGCAACTTGTTGACTTTTATTCCATTCGATATGAAAAACTTTAGGTTCCGATAATGAGTGACATAGTTCATTTTTGAGTGATACGTCTGTCTCAGTTTTTTAGTTTTACTGTTTGAAACATTTAGAGCAGTTTTCAGATCAGACTGATATTCGCTCAACTCTATAGGATCAACAGGTTCTTTATCTGATATGAGAAGAAAGTCACTGTGTTTATCATGTAAATCATCTGGGTAGTGAAGGTCCACTTCTACAATATATCCTATATCCCCCTCATCTTCTGTGTTCAGAATGTCTTCCAAACTGATTTCCTCTACAATTTCAAAGTCCTTGAGGGGGAGAGGATAATGTAGCATGACTCCACCGTAAAGGTTATTGGCATCAATGCACAGTATGGACGATGGTTCTTTTGATTCGTCAAAATTGCTGAGGAGTGAATTGTTGACAATTTCCAATCGAGAACTGTACACTGATGCCAAACCGCCTCGGATCATTCTTTCTGTTAAATCTAAGATGTTGCGATCTGTTAACAATTCAAGATCGGGCTTGCAAACTTTGAGGCAGGCGCTCCCTGACAAATTCGAAGCGGTTTAAAACTGAACGCAATCGAGCCCGTAAGTCTCATAGCACACTGTTCTTAGTTCCTCAAACCAGCAAGCTATTTGGAGCACATCTCCTGTTAAATAGAGCTCGAGAAAGTTTTTGAGATTGACACAGTCGAACTCTCTGAGCAGTTTCCAGAGTTGTTCAAGTTGTTCTTGCGTGATATCAACTTTATTATCTCTGAGACTGTTTTTCCAATTCTGAATGTTAGGCAGTGATGCTTCAGACAGCTTTTTAAATGAATCAACATTTGAGTAGGGAAAACTACCTTTTTTTTCAACAGCTTTCGTTGATCGGCTGAGTATCCTCTGTAGAAGTTGTCTAAGATCGTAAATTTGTCAGCAGGTAAGGTTTGGATTAGCTTATCTGAGCTACCTGGCATAAATTGGAAGCTGTCTATAAATCTTAGATACTCGTAAACAGTGACTTCATTTGTTTTGCGTTTTTTCGTTTCAATATGTACACCAAAATTCAGGGCGATAAATTTTTCGTCATTAGTAGGAATAACGTTAATTTTTGTATCCTGTGAAGCTGAGTGCAGTGCTTTGACGATATGATGCATATCATAATTCATTATATTATGCGCAACAATTGGTGTAAAATTGATGGTTCTCCGCTTCAGGTTACATTCACTGTGAGCAAATCCAATGAAACTTCCAGTAAAATGACAATGGTCTATAACTTTTTCAGCATCGTTCACGAATTCATTATTACAAATCCAGCAGCAGTTGTACGCTTTTTTTGGACGGTGCCACCCCATTGAATATAGGAAACTTACGCTTCTGGTTGTAAAAAAAGCGTGCTAGTTTTTCCAGTTTAGCCAGAAGCCTTTCCAAGCAGTCAGGTCCTGTAATTGTGTCAAAATGTATCGGCGTAGGGTTATTTCGCTCAATCACCAAAACACAGTAACTGCAGGGTTGATGTTGTTCAGTAATACTTGTGCTGGAAATTTATGGTCTGTTCTTGACTGTGGACACAGGTACAATCAATGACTCTAAGTCAAGGTAAACCACAAATGGTGAAAACCATCTAGCTGCGTAACTGTCGAACACCAGTTTGTTTTTTCCTGGCTCAGGCATTCTGATTTCTACTGCATCATTATCGTAACAAGTTTCTTGATGATTTTGAAACGATTTTTCAGAGGCACTGACGTGGGAGCATTTTCGGCAAAGGAAGTTTCTATCACGATATTCTTTACCACTGATCTTTGAAACAAGCTTTAGTAAGTCGATGATTAATACATAAGGATACTTTTCACCGTTGCTGAGATGAAGTAAATCCAGTATGAAGGGAAAGGTTTTTCCAGTTGATTATCGAAGCGGTAGGAGTTGTTTGTCGTGATACCTTAACAAAAAATTTTAATAGATGTGAGATTTTTTCCATGGCTCCATTTTTTTTTTGTTTCTTAGAGATGAATTTCAGCTATTCTTTTTTCATTTTTTTATGTTTCGTTTTAGTTTTGGGTTTTACTTTCAACTATTAGACACCATTGGAACTTTTAAATCCTTCTTACCTGAAAACATTCGCCTGAACTTCGTTCATGTCCTCGAATTTTGAAATGTCCATCAAGCTCATGGGCATATCGAAGTCACCCACAGGTTGCTTTGCTGCTGGGTTTTCATTGCTGTAGGTAAGGACGTTCGTCTTTGGTCTAAAACAATTGCGGGACGGTTCCAGAGTTTCCTTTTTAAACACCAGATGGTATCCTGCAGTGTAACAATACAAGAAACAATTCTCATCGTTTGCGTTATGGATGTTGAGCAGGTTTGAATCTCTCCTTAACAAATGCCCTTCTGGAAAAGGTATGAAACTGCTGCCACGGACAGGTACAAACCGTACCAGCTTTAGTGTAACTTTATCGATAGACGACAGCTGCCAACCGCTTCCATGGCTAGAGAAGGAAACTAGTTTTGTAACGATAGAATCCACTAGCTCTGTGTACGTTTCATCTGAAAGTCCAGTGTGATACAGTGATACTGTCCCAGTATTGAAATAAACTGTAACCCTCTCGGTTTCTTCTGCTACAGGTTTTGTGAGCCTCAATTCGACGGTCAATTGCATTTTTTGGGGATACTGGTTTGTGTGTTTTCTCACAATGTCTGAAATTTCCTTGCATTTTGCGAAAAGGTACTCCCTAATGTCCAAACTAGTTAACTCAGGAGTGATCTCATAATAGTTGATGCTACCATTGATCGAAGTAACTGTTGGTTTTACAGGGTTTATGTCTTCAGGAGCCATGTCGTAAATAGGTAAACCATGTTCATTGTTGACATGGTTTGCATAATCAGTTTTTGATTGGAATTCGATTCGACATGAATAACAAATTGTAACCACTGGCTTCTGGTGGTTAGTGATGGAATGCTTGCGTAACAAAAGTAAGCTGTTTTAATTTGCCGAACATTGTGAGCAACTGAATGTTAACACATCAGGAAAGATAATGTGTTTCCTTTTCATGTATTTTTTTAGGGATCGTCTATCGCTGAGCTGAATAGAGCATTCTGTGCATTGTAGGCCCATTTTAACCTTTTCTATATAAAAAAATTCCAAAAATATTTAAAAATAGGAAAACGCTCAAAATGATACAAAAGATAAATCTTGGGAAAGAGTTAATTACAAATTGAATAAGAAAGTTGGAATAATTTGGGTGAAATAGTTTTGCTGGGATTGAAATAACTTTAAAAGAAAACTAACAAGACTGAGAAACTTGGTCTGAATTTAAGTGAAAACGTTGAAAACCGTTGAGTGAAACTGTGTAAATTGGTACCAGTTCCCAATTCAAACTCTCAGTTATTATCAAAGCTTGGGTGTGTATTCTGTAAAGCGTTTGATTTATTTTATAACAAGTATTTTGAGCTGATAACTTTTACCCTTGTGACCTAGTAAACACGGGCATTTATATTTCAAAAGCCAAAACATGGTAAAAAGCTTTGTGAATGAGTTATAGTAGAAAGCTGATAACAGGTCTATGTACTAACGTAACTGAACTAACCGTAAATTCAATCTGGAGGTTTCACTTAAATCGATTTATTCTATATTTAAAACTTCAATTTTACTAAACAAAACTTTGCTTTAACGTTTAACTTCCACAGTATTGATATACAATTGAACCTATCTAAGTTCAAAATGAAACACGCCACGAATGATTTTACGATTCATGAGAAATATGTTCCCAGATAACTCTATAACAGAAACTGGTCAAAATTGTTCCTAATACTCCCCTCTAGCTTGAAGAGCAATGAAATAAGAACCACTTACGCTTTCTCTACTCACCATGTTAAACACAGTTTCAGACCACCTCCCGTCAATTGGAGGCAGGCTCAGTTGAAATGAAAAAAAAACAAACCAAATTTCAGTTTTTTATAAACGAATGAATTTTTCCATTGAAAATTGGATAATTTAAGATTACATGTAAAAAATTTATAAATTAAAATTTTATTAAGAAAAAAATTTTTGCTTTGGAATCTGAAAAAAGTTTTTTTTGCAATTGCTAAACACTCTTCTTTTGCTATAGGGTATAAAATCAAAAATCGTATGTCCAGTTTTTGAGTAAACGGCAAAAATATCATGAAATTTCGGTTTTTTCTAAGTTTTTTGATAGAAAATTTTAGAATTCTTGAAAAATATATAAAATATACTAATCTTTTTTCGGTCAAATTCTACCAATCAGTTCAACGGCTTTCAAATTATGCTTAAAAAAATGAGAAAAAGTTTTTGAAAATTTCAGACATCAGAATTTTTTGTAAAAATAGGAATGCATGTAAAATTTTTGAACGTGAAAATTTTGTACAGAAAAAACATTTCTGTTGGATCATAAGAAAACCTTATTTGCGCTTGCTGCACATTCTTTTTTCCATTCAGGCTGGAGAATCCAAAATAGTTAATCAGGTTTCAGAGTTTAGAAGAAAAATCTGCTCAAAAAAAATTTTTCTAAAATTTTTTGGAAATGTTGTTCAAAAAATTATTATAACTTCAAAATGATTTTAGCGGTGTCTTCAAATTTTTTTGGATGAACCCTTACTTTTGGTTCGACTGCTTCCATAGTATGCTTCAAAAGTTGAGATGATATTAGAAAATTATTCACAAATGTGTTTTTTATCAGTTGTTTTCTACACACAATTTTTTTCAAGAAAAAATAATCCTTGAAATTTAGGTTTATTAGACATTGAAAAATCGCAATGTGACTTTCTCATGTTTACCTTTAAGCAGTGCTCCCCCCATATAGGTTTCATCTCAAAAAAGTGGTACCAAATTTCTCAGTGTTTCTAAGGCAAAATTCGTTTTTTTGTTATTTTTTTTAATGTTTTTGTCGAAAAGACTATCTAATAAAGTTTAAATTATGAAGAAATGAAATTTATTTTAGAAATTCAAATGTCAGAAACATGCAGTGAAAAATAAAGAACACTGTTAAAGGACTGTTTTTTACAAACTTTTTACATTCACTTCAAGAAAAAGTAGTTACTCAGATTTGTCAAAGAATTCTCGCATTGCTGAAAGTTTCCTCTTTTCCGGAGCATTGACAACAGAAGGGGTTTCTGTGTTCTCAGGCGTTTTTGAGAAATTTTTGGTCGAAGTGACTTCATGCCCTTGGTTTTCAGCGTCCTGTGGAGGAGTTTCAAAATTGTCACCAGATAGGTTGCGCAGTAGAGTATCGCTTACATTTTGTGAGCTGTCAAAGTTGATCAACAAATTGTTGTTTTTCAAACTTGAGAAGAGAGATGGGCTTGGCTGTGTGCTGTCTGGGCTCAACGTAGGGCTGGGATCTGCAGTAGGAGTACAGAATGGAGATGGATTGATGGGTGATTCTGGAGAATTGGGAAGCCCCCAAAGATCTGCTAAGTTGTCACACTCTTGCAAAACACCGAGCTGGTTTTCATAGAAAGGAACACAGTCGCAATCGTATTTATAAATAATTTTCTTTGTTCCTACTGGTAGATTTGATATATCGTAAGTATGCAGAGGGTCAGAGAGTGTTGAAGGTGGTATAATACCCCCTGATGTAATGAAACCCCCACTGGATGATTGAGGTTTGTCTGACAACTGAGCAATGAAATTCACAAAAATTTTTGGTATCATACAATGATTTTTCGTTGTCCAGTCCTCTTTTTCGTTTAAACGATTTTGTTGTACGATCACAATAAAGTTTTCATGCATTGTTTGGTAAACGATTGTGCGTTCGAATGAGTTTTCTGTTTCTGATAAAATATGGTAAGACATTGAGAAAAACTAAAGAAAAAAGAAGATAAAATGAGATTGTTTAAGTTCAAACGAAAACAAAAAGAAATTTTTGTTTAAAAATTGAAGCTGAATAATTTGTTTGTAAACTTGAATAATTTTGAAATAAAACTTGAAGCCGTCAAAGAACGTACATTGAATTTACAAAGAGGTAATTATTTAGAGTGTTTCAAGCATGATCTTGAATATAAAACTGTATTTCAGTAAATAGGTACGTTGTTCAAAATATTAAACTGGAAGGGGTTTGGCTCACAGTTTAGCACACTTTTATAAACAAATGTCTATCAACAAACCCAGGGTCACAAATAATTCTACATTCTAATTAACTTTTATGTATTCAGCAATCGTAAAACTATGGGTTTTAGGTGTTATTTTCAAGCTAGAGGATAACACGGAATGCACTGACAATCTCGTTGTTTTGTAGGAAATACTATAGAGATATATGTTTGACACATTGCAGTTTGCAATTACTGTTCCTGGTTGCTAAACATGTAGCTAAACACGCACCTACCATGTATGTCAACGCTGAATTTTACACTTTGTTCTTATCAGTTGAAGAATGTGTGTGTGTGTGTTCTACTCAATCTCGTTGTTTGTTGAAATACTGTAGACATACAAGTGTTTGACACATGGTAGTGTACAATTACTGTTTCTGTTAGCTAACCGTGTAGCTAAACATACAGCTAACATATAGTTAAATGTTATATTTTACACATTATTCTTATCAGTTGAAGAATTCTATATTTAGCTTGCACGTGTGTATGTGTGTGTGTTTGTGTTCAAAATTCATTTCCAGAGGATTCATTGGTATTTCATTTTCAAAGTAAAACAGTTTGATTCAGTAAGTTGAGAAAAGAATTGTACAATGCCATTTACAGCTGAGACAGACACCGAGTTTGGAGACGCTCGCTCATTTCGACGTTTCTAAAAAGGAAAAACGTTTGGTTAGAGCAACGATTAAGTCTTATGAAAAGAGTGGAAGTTACGTCTTCTTAAAATTATTCAAAAAAGCTGAACATGATATGAATTTCAACAAAGAATTACACTAACACTCAAAGAATTTGAAAAGCTGATGAAAAAATCTCCAAAGATTCGATCCACTGCTAACAATTCTAATGATACTGATATAACAGCTAAAGCAACGCCAGCAAAGAAACAAAAGTTGAAGCAAAAAGACGACGACCACGAAATATCTGAATAAAAGAACCGCTTTGACAAAATGGTGGATGCTATGTATGAGCGCTCACCTGCTTACTTTAAACAATTTCAAAAAAATTTCAGATTTCTTGTTTCAGATGAGAAACCATCTTCATTATTTGCCAAGAATTAGGCTGTGTGCATGCATTTTGAAAACGGCTATTGTGAAGTGTTACCCTCTAACCATTATCATGTTTGTTTGATGTGTCTGACGTTTCTACGGAAATATTGAAACGTAATAAGCTTTATGCAGTTCCCTGTTTGTACACAACCTTCAAAACTTTTTTTTCAAACGGAGCAACAGTGGAGGCAACTGGAGAGGTTACTGAAAAACTCAAACTAGCTGTGGAATACAACAGTTCATCACCGCTAACAAAAGGAGACGCAACCGCAATTCAGAAGCGGTTACCAAACTTGAGCAATGTCCCGAGCAAAACTCACCGTCAAAAAGGATTTGTTGCCTACAAATCTGTGGAAAATGCTGAGAAAACATTGAATCAGCAAATGCAAACTGACTGTTTATCAACTGAAACTCTAAAGAGATTTGAAAACCTTTTGTATGGTCCTCATGCAGGTGCTTTCTGTCAAATAATGGATATTTTTGTGAGTGGTTATGGGAAATTAGATATTGATAATGATGTTTTGTGTGTACGCTTAGTTTTTGAAGTAAAAATAAAATTTTGAAAGAAAATTTTATTTCGATACAAAAGTTAGTAATGTTAGAGCATCATATGAAGCGCAAAACGTATCAAATCAACATCACTCATCTTTACAAATTCTTTTTCATCAAAGAGGTAATGAGCTATATATATGCAAAATAAGCCACACAATATTGAGTTTGGTTTTTGAATTGGTTGGTTTCTAAGCAATTCAAACACAGTTTGAATATTATCAGCAGAGGAAGCAAGTCTATTAAGTAAATTTTTGTATGAAGCTAAGTTTTGTCCAAGCGGATCAGCGAAAATATATTTTCCATTTCTCCGACAAAAAAGTGTCCAATGTGTTCCAATTGACTGAGAGGTTGAAACATTCACTATGATGAAACTGTTGTGAGATAGATTAACAGGGAAGTTGTCAGCTGCAAACACACCTCGGAACTTGTATTTCAAAAGTTTACATGCTTGAACAAGGTTGTTTATTTCATCTTCATCCATCAGTTTGTAAGAATATGATTTTTTGAAACTCTTCGGGCAGAATCAATGAAGATAGTGCTTGCTTTTTCCCCAATAATAAAAATTTCTATATTGTTGGGTAATGCCAATTGAAATTGAACAATTTGTAAGTTCAGGGTGAGTAAAATCATGTGAAGCCTGCTGAGTGCTGGTGAGATCAAACACCATAATAAAATGGTTGGGGTATTCAGACAAACTAATTCCATGCCCATTTTCGATCTAGGCTAAGTCTGACATTGTGTTGAAGTACAAGCGTTTTACGTCAGCTGTATTTATGGGGCTGTCGGCAACGGGGAGTCCATTTCGGTAAATACAAATTTGCTCCAGATTAAATATACGAAAGTGAAAAGGATTGAGTTGTTTGCTTCCTAAGAAGGCTTCATTTGTGTTAAGACAAATGACAAGACGTCGAATAGGCTCCCTGCTAAAAACATCTTCCTGTTTCCAACTTTGCAAACCAGTGGAAGCCAGAAATGTTTTTGTTGTAGTTTTCAAGTAAGGATATTATGCTGGGCTTGATAGTAAAGTTTTTTCAATTGCAGAGACCACGTCATCGTTCAGCGTCATTTTTCTCACATACAAATTAGCTTCAATAATTTTCACTTTGTATGATTTTCCAGCATCGTCAGAAATTATTAGGAAATCATCTATTGGTCGCCGAAACGAAATTCGCAGAGTGACTCCACTCAAAAGATGACGATCACATGTAAAAAAACCTATCGCCACTTTTCCATAAAAAGTACATTCAGCAGATTGTCTAACCAAAGCTTTTCGTCTGTTAACTTCAGCTGTTGCTATCGCTCCAGGATTATCCTCGTACGAATAACCTTGGCAAGCCAACCAAGTAGCTTTTGCATCCTTGTTGTGAGAAAATTCAGTTTCAATGAAACTTTTGTGAGCATAATTTCCATTTGCATTTGAAATTTATAATCCGTTGGCTGATACTGTGCAGTCAGAAAAGAGTGAATGTAAAACATTATTACAAAAGTAAGGAGCGTCTGTTTTGGTTACATCTGCTGCAGCTCCAGCATCATATTTTAAATCAGCTTCAGATGCCTGAACTATCTTGCATTTAATTTCAAGTAAAATTTTTTGCAGATCAAAAAAATTATTTCTGTCTCCAGCAACCTCAAACTCAAGCATGGGTCCATTAGGACTGTAAACTGGTCCTACTTTTTGACAAAAGCTGCCATCAAAAGTTACAAGAAGCGCTGGTTTTTCAAATAAATCCAAGGAACTATGTGTTGCCTCTGTTGGTAACATGTTACCGATCATCTTTAACTTTAGCAAAGAAATCCGACCGACTTCTCTTTGGCTGTTTGTGTTTTGAAATGACTACCTTTCTTTTTTTTGCTACCCTTTCTCGCTTTTGAACCTGAACGTTTAGACCGTTTACGATTCATTCGTTTTTGTCTCATTCGCAGTGCCAATGAGCCTCCTGTTTGCATTTTGACCGTATTTGATATCGTGTTTTTCAGCGCTTGTTTTGGTGATTTATTTTTACTGACAACGTCCATTAACTCTGGTACGCTCTGTAACAGAAGTTCTTTTCCAACACGTTTTGCTGCAGGTATAATAAATTTTCTTGCAAGAGGTAGAGCGATTCTTCCGATGCCACTTGCTAAAATTCCAAAACCGCTACCTCTTTGTCTATAGTGCCCCGAAAAATAAGGCAATGCAGATGCTTGATTGGTATAGTATGATTCCATTGCTTTTACTCACCAAATTTTTTGAATTGTAACGTCAGATTGACTTTACCGGTCGCTGAAAAGGGGACTAACTGACCTGTCTCGGTGCGTAGTTCTATAGAAATTGATTGAATCGTATTTGAAAGAAGTTTTCTGTAATCCAAATTCGAAAAAACTATTCTGTGTGATGGTTCAAGCTCGCAGATGCTACCGTTTTTCAACCGTTGTTTTGAATCAATGACTCGTAATAAAGGTGCTTTCGCATCGCCCACGTATTGATACTCAATAATGTTTGTATAAATGAATATCAAATGTTTCCCGGCGCACAGATCAGCTGGAAAGTCACCAATAAAAGCCTTGGTATCATCTTTTTTCATTAGTTTATTTGCAGTTGTGCCCATTTTGTACCCAATGAGTGTTCCTCGTCCATCAGGGACACTCTTGAAACCAATTATGCTAGGAATTTCATCGCTTGGAAACGTAATTCCCTCGTATTTTCCAAAGACAATTTCAAATTTACCGGAACTTTTAATTTCTCTGAAAGAAAAATTTGGTAAACCAACAGTTCTTTTAATGGTAGCTAACAACTGTAGCACAGTTTCAAATTTCCTGGCATGAAAGCTAATCGCTCACCGTTGTACGGAAGTGATATGACATTGGCTACAGAGCTATTCCGTTGGTGATCTTCTAAACCACCCAAACTGTAAGAAGTTAGGACCCCGTTTGTGATGTGTTCTATTTTTGTTGGAAAAATAATTTCACTCAAAGCTACTCTCCAGTCTCCCGACAGTTGTAATTCATCATTGAAAAAGTTTCTGAATGAGGCCAATGTGTTTTGATCAAAGATCTCCATCGAAGCGGAGGAGATTACATGTACCGTAAATTCATCTTCAAAACGTTTACTTGCCATTTTGCAAAGGAGATTCTCGTACTAATTGGAGTTCGGGTTGATAGAATTTACCCTGAATAGTTTCTTCATCGGTATCAATAAGAGAGTACGTTGGAGGGTTCAAAGTTGGTATGGACGAAATCTCAAAAATCTCGTCTGTAAAAGACTGTTTGTAACCTTTTCCAAACGTCTCCTCTTTTTTCAGTATTCGTACAAGATCACCAACAAAAAATTTTGGTTTTTGAGAAAATGTTGTATTCGCAATCAACGATACAAGCCGCGGAACGTCTTTTTTTGTGACTTTGTTTGGAGCAATTTTGATTGTTCGATTAACTCTAGAATTGATAGTTTTAACAAATGAATCCAGTTTATCTAGATATGAATAGGTCCACTTTTCTTCTAAGTATCTGTATATTATATTTTTGATGGAACGTATATTTCTTTCAGCAAAAGCAGACTTTTTTCACTGAACGTAGAGTATAAATGAATTCCGCATTTGTTGCAAAGGTCTTTGAAAGCACCGAGGAACTCTGTCCCATCATCGACCCAAACTTTTTTAGGTTGCTTATGTTTGATCATCTTTTTGAAAGCCTCTGCAGTTTCTGTAGCATATTTTGTTTTTAGTGGTTCAACCCTGAGATATCTTGAGAGACAGTCAACTGCAACAACAAGGTATTTTACACCACGGTTGTACTTTGCAAGTTTATCAACAAATGCTAGATCTACGGATCAGATCTCATTTAGGTCGTTAACAATTACTTTAAGCCTTAGAAATCTGAGGTTACGTGAACGATATTTGTTGAAAGATTTTGTTTCCAAAAACATCTTTACTTTTTTCATTGATAATTTACTCAAATGTTGCAGTCTTTTTGCGTTTCCAAATGACGCAAGTCCTTTTAAATAGAGGTTGTCAAGTTTCTTCACATCATCTATAGAAAGCCCAGTCTTTTCTACTCGTGTCTTCGTCTGTCTTCTTTTTGCTCTCTTCGACTTTTGGCTTTGCACTTTTTTCTTTTGTTTCAGATCTTCCTCTTGGTTGTTTTTGTTGCTGCTGCTGTTTCTTTTGTTTTCGAGTCGGTTGCTCTTCCTCTTCTTCGCTGTAAAACTCATCGAGAACTTTTTTGCATGAGTATTGTACACCAAATGGGCTGCTATATCAAGTTCACTCAATATTTTTGAATACTTTTGCACGTCAATTTTTTTGGTAGGTTGTTGTAAATTGTACAAGAAATTTGTCACCTTCACTCCTTGAGGTTCATCTTCAATATGGAGGACGTTATTCTCTTCACTAATAGAAACAGTATCGGAATCAAAAATTTTTTTCAGGATAATTGCAGCTCTTTTTGTTTTATTTTCATCCATTAATTTTAGTTCTAGCATAATTGAGTCAAACGCTGAATCCTTCCGTTTTTTCACTACGGGTTCGATTTCACTGTCATCACTAACAAATAATTCTGATTTTACGTCATCTGGATCACTTGTTCCATCACCGGTACTCTTCGTTCTCGTGATCAATCTATCAGTGCTTGTGTCAGCATCTTTTAATTTTTTTCCACTGCTTTGCTCAAAATTTGGATTAGATCTTTGTAGGGGCGATAACTGAGTGGCTTTTTGTTGATATATTGGATTATCAAAAATTTCTTCCTTGGTTGGATTTTTTGATATGAACATTCTCTTGGGGACCAAAACAAATTCTTTTGCATGCATTATTTGACTTTCAAGTAAAGGTAGCACGAGAATCCTATTGACTTGATAAGTTCTGGTTTTTTCGCTAAAATAAATCGCTTTTTCTTCAGACTTGTTTCCTTTGATAGTAACTGCTGAAATGAATCCTCTTGATTTTTAAGTAACTGCTTTTTGACTGGAACATTGCCATTGATTACATTGAGCAAACATTCACATCGAAAGTTTATAAAACTATTTGATGCTTCTTTGACGAACTTTCTGAAATTACTCTCAGACAGCTCAAGCATTTGCTTTAGCATACATAACTCTTTCTCTCTCATCTGTCAAGTTAGTTATAACTGCTTTGGAGGAAGGTAGATAAAAAATTGTTGGACCTGGTTGTACAATATTTGAACAATAACGCAAAGTGTCTGAAGTTTTCGGATCCAAGTCGATGAGTAAGTGTCCAAAGGGTAATTTTGTTGCTAATTCGTAGCTTTCTTTTAAAAAACTTGTGTTGTTTAACTGTTTGCCAATATAGGTAATCTGCTGTATGTCTCTAGGTGATTTGAACAAAATGATGTGGGTTGTGTTCAGATCTATTGTTCTTGACCATTTACTCTGTTGGAATAAGTTATGCATAACGTAAATGACGCTAATATTTCTATGACGTCCAGCAGTTGCGAGTTTCGAAAATTCTTTGTCATTGAAAATTTCCTCGCAAGAATCGTCAAAAACAACCAGACAGTTTTCCAGCTGTGAAATGAAATCAAATCCAGAAAACTTTGTGAAAAAAATGTTCAAGTTACGCTCTATAGAGCTGAACTTTGGTTGCTCGTGTTGATAAAAGTAGTAAATAGATTTAAATTTTGGATAAAAGGTGTTTCTCAATAACATTTGAAATATGAGCTCAGTTTTACCACAGCATGACGGCCCACAAACAGCCATGAATAGTCTATCGCTTGTTGAAATTATCTTGTTCATAGCTTCGGATTAGGAAGCGCGTAGCCAACTGTGCATGAAAACAATGAAAACCAAAAAGTTGACTCTTCACAATCAAGATGAAAAAACACAAGTTTGATCAAAGACACACCAATAAGAAACAGTATGATTACGATTTGAGTAAAATAAACTACTTCTGATCGTGGTAGACTAGAGTTACAAAATTTCCATGAGCGTCTCTCTTGATTTTCTTCATTGAAAACTAAATCATTCAAACATTTTCCAGCCGGGGAATCTATCTGGTCTTCTTTATCACTCATTTTAAAAGTTGTTTTGATCAAAAATGAATTAAAACATCAGTTTTTGTGTTAGCTCATTATTTTGTTAGTACCTCTCTCAACCATAAAAAATTCATATGTAGTATATCTAGAGTCTTTGTCTTCCTTCTTGTAAGTCACTTTGTAGTTCGATTGCATGCCATATTCCTTTGCATAGTAGACAATTGACTCCACATTTCCTTTGCTGACAACCTGCTTTATTTCATCAGGGAGACTTTCGTCGTCCAGGGTCACTTGAACCGGTGCTGACGACTTGTGAATAGGTAAAGGGGTTAGTTTCAGTCTTTTCATTTTCTCTTGTAAAGACATGGTACATTTGAAAATATTCAAGCAGTGAAAGATATTTTTTCAGCGTCTCAACCTCAGCTACGTTGCAAAGAATTTGTTGTTTCCTCAGAATAGATTGCCCTCGTGATTCTATTTTTTCCTCTCTGACCAAAGATAGAGTTATTTGATTATCATTCGTTATGCAACTGCATACTGTCAAACTTGGAGATAAATTCACTTGAAGAACTGAAGGAGCTACCTTCTCCACTCGACGGCTCATTGCTGGGCAGTGTTAGCCAATAGAAATAAAACTCTGCTTTTCTTTTAGCACAATGTTTTTTCTTTTGTTTCTCAGGTAAGTTGAAAGCGTGTAAAGTACAAGAAAAATGTTTAATCGGATGAGAAATTTCGTCAACTTTGGGGCATAAAAGAGTGTCCAAATCTACCACTTCCTTCTGTAATAGGGTTTGCAGTGATTCCGATTTCTCTTTTCCTTTTGCATAAAACTTTCCGGATGGAAAACGAAGTTTAATTGCAATGAAGATTTGGGATAGAAACCAGTAAGGATAACTGCCAGTGCTCCAAGATAAACCGTGTACGAACCTACTAACCCACTGATGAGATTTCCTCTCACTAGCGGAAAGTGAATTGTATGGCAGTGGCGGTAGAAATAAGATTGTATCTGAATAATTGTTTGAGCAAATAGATAACTCTTTAATTATAAAACCGGTCTTTTTGTGACGAAAACCTTCAAAATCTAAGACAACAACTTCAGAATTCAACATTCCAGCAAATTAAACAAATTCCTTTTAAACGTTTTCACGAAAAGGCAAAACGTTAGACCAGTCATGTGACCAATATAAGCGTTTGTGATTGGACAAGGTAAAACGTAGGAATATCCAGGGCCTTTCTGACTATGCTCTGCAATTAAACCTGAAGCGTCATGAAGTATTGCATGTAATCGAAGGAATTTATAAGACTTCAGGTAAGTGTCTAGCGAGGAGTTGTCTTTACCAATAAGGCCACCATATGGTCTTAGCTTGAGAACTATTTCTAAGTTAATGTCTGGGTCCAAATAAAGACATGCTGCCAAAAAGAATACAAATTGTTCACTATAATCCGGATAGTCAACTTTTATTTGTTTGTAAATTTCATGAATGTTTTTCAAATCTATGGTTGCAATGGTTGTCATGCTGATTTTCAAACAGAGAAATAAATAAATGAACAAAAGTTGCTTTTATGTATCAAAATAATCAAGTCAACAAAAATTGACTTTTTTTCAAGAAGTTTTTTCTATTTTTTATAATAAAGACCTTATCTGAGAATATTTTCAAGTCAACAAAAAATCAGTTTTGAATGCTCTTTCATAAAGCAAAATCCATTTCAGACCATTTTAGGACTTCAAAAAAGTTTGGAATTTTTTCTCAAAAAATTGAAATTTTGCTATGTTTCGACCCCCCATACTGCATAGGTGAAAAAAGTGAAGTCAACAAAAAATCATTTTTGAGTGCTCTGTCATAGTGCAAAATCCATTTCAGACCATTTTAGGACTTTGAAAAACTTTGAACAATTTTCGAAAAAGTTTTTGAAATTTTTCGAAAATTTTAGGCTTCTGGTGTCTTATATTGGATTTTTTATGTTTTCACCAAAAAGATTTAGTGAAAGTCTAAAACTCAGCTCAGACCTAACCCTATATAGACCAAACAAAACTTGCCAAGTTTAAACAATTCCAACTCTCCAAAATGGAATAAAAGTCCAACTTACAAAATGAATAACCTTCATGCGCGCGGTGGAAGAATTATTCCAAAACTTCCCATATATGAATACCCACATGAAACTTGCCTAAAAAATACAAGTATGGTAATCCGCCTTTTCACTAGAACAAAAAACTTTGACGCAAAATTCCGTTTTTCAAAGGTAGAAAGTCTTGTAGGGGGGGGGTCGGACCCCCCCCCCCCCTACAGTCATATGGCGGATTACCATACTACTTCGGATATTAAATGAGTCTGATCGGAACGCTGCTTTATTGTTGCCTCTTGGCAGAGCCAACATCCCTAAATAAAAAAAACAAAAAAAATTGAAAAAATAATGCACTCAAAATCAGACCTTCCAGACCGAATTGACCTCTGATCAGACCGAACCCAGACCATGGTCCAGACTATCAAGACTATGATCAGACCGTCCAGACCGAATTGACCTCTGATCAGACCGAAATCAGACCATGTTCCAGACTATTGTGCGCTCGAACCGCTTTCCAGACCCAGTAATTTTGGTCTGGGTGGGATAAGCCAAAAGGAGAGAAAAATTGCAAGTTCTTAAAAAAAACAACAACTCTATCAGCAGACTGGCAATTTATTGATTAAATGCATAGGAACAAAATGCTTCCTTGCAACACAACACTGATAACTTGAATGAGCTTTGAAAACGCACCATTCAATCGGACACGTTTTGTACGACCAGCTGAAAAAGACTTCATCAAACTGACTATTTTCTGCATTCTCCTAGATCGGCGAATTTTCTCCGAAAGAAAACCATGGTGAACCTTGTTGAAAGCTCTGCTACAGTCAGCAAAAAGGTACCATTAACTGGTTCGCTCTCTACACCTTCAGTGCATTTTTGAGGAAAAATAAGCAGCTGCAACATTGCTGACCATATTATGTAGAAACCAAATTGTACATCATTAAGAACTCAGTGTTCTCAGAAATGCATTAATTAATTTGCCCAAATGTCTCGGATAAGAGTTATATAGCAGTGATGCTGCCGGGTATTTCAAAATGAGCTAATTGATGTCTTTTTTATAAAGTGGACGAATATTGGGCGGCTTGCAATCATCAAAACAAATCCGAAAATTTAGAAAACTTTTTGAAGGTTGTCAGTAAATGATTAAATTGAAGAGCTGAGGACTCAAAGGCCATTAATATTGGCGGTATATTATCTGAACCAATGTTTTTAATGGAATCAAGTTTTCTGCAGATGTAGAATACTTCAGATTCGTTCACACAGATGTTTTTCAAAATCGAGGAAAACTCATTCAAATATGACATGTGAGAGTGAACTTAGTTGAAACGGTTTTATACCGAAGAAAGGACATTTGCGAATAACTCTCATTTTTCTTCCTTTTTGATGGCTATTAGTTGGAAGAGGAGCACTTTCATCAGTCAAAAAGATTTCTTGAATGCTTTGAAATATTTGAAAAATTGAATTGTAGAACACTCTTTCTGTTGTTAATTCTTCATAATAAAAAATTTTGTTAGCAGCTATTTCGGCCACAGAACATAAGCGCTCTAGAAGTTTGACTACATTTGAGGGGATAATGTGTTTTTTGTCTCTCAGTGCCAAAGCGTTTAAAAAGTAGTGACTTTGTTCAAGGTGGAGGAGTTGATCTGAGCAGTTCTTACTGGTTTTTAATTGTTTATATCAAGTGTAACTGTAGCTGCCTGCAGCTTTTTTCCAAAATTTTATTTAATCAAAAAATCGCGTCGAAAGGATTCTTGGTTTTGTTCCGCTGACTTATTATGATAACCACTGCAAAAATTGATCAGTTTTGCTGGAATAAATACGCATGATTTTGGTATTCAACACAAAAGACGCACAGATAGAAAAATGGATTGGTAAGCAACTCGGACATGAAGTTGCACTGAATTGCTGATTATTTACTAATTGGACAGTAGTTGAAAAAACAACATGGAGCGTTCCAGTTGCGGCAGTTGGAAAGAATCCTAGAGTCTATTGTAATCCTGAACGTTGCGTCTGGTCAATAAACAATTTTTCGAGGGGTGCAGTGGATGAAACCCACTCCAACTAAATGAGGAGAATTTAGAGCCGCCGTAGAAGAAGAAACCGCCATTTTTGCACAACTTATGGATTCCTTGAAATAATTGCTTCACGTTTGCGTGCTGTGGGTATATTCGCGTTTTTGGGGCGTTAGATATTACGACAAGAACAACAAGACCAAGCTTTTTTTAAAAGGCATACCGCTGACCAATTAAAGCTGCCGCAGACCCATTAACCAGTAATTGTAAAATGTGGAACCCAGCGCAATTCGCATTCGCTCAATTTTTCGCTGTGTTACCACATTTTACAATTACTCTATACCTTTAAAAATCGATCGAATAGTTCAATTTTGAGTAATTTATATTTTTTGCTTGTATGACCCTTGTTGTTTATCTTTTTTCGCTTGTATGGCACCATTTTCAAATTAATTTATATGATTTAAAATTTGATTGAAATAGCTCATTTTTTATTTCGAGTATTTTATGCTCTTCATTTAACTCTTTTTCACTCTTTTTATTTTTATTTTGCAATTATCTCTATTTTTATTTATTTACTATATTTTAAAAATAGATTGAATAGTTTATTTTTTGAGAAATTTATATTTTTACTTTTTTCACTGGTGTATCCACATTTTAAAATTGATTTATGTGGGTTTTTTATTTTTATAATTGCTAATTTTTTTATTTCGAGTATTTTATGCTCGTGATTTTCACTTTTTCACTCTTTTTATTTTTTATTTCGCAATTATCTCTATTTTTATTTATTTACTATATTTTTAAAATTGATTGAATAGTTCAATTTGAGTAATTTATATTTTTGCTTCTTTTTCGCTGGTATGGCTTCATTTTTAAATTGTATTTTATAATTGCTCATTTTTTATTTTGAGTATTTCAGGCTCTCAATTTTTTTTACTTTTCACTATTTTATTTTTATTTTGCATTTATCTTTATTTTTTTATTTATTCATTATCTTTTAAAATTCGAAAAATTTAAAAATTTTTCTGAGGAATTTTAAAATATTGCAAAATATTGAAATTTTAACTAATTTTAAAATATCGGCCAAAAAATGTAGGATTTTTAATTAATTTAAAAATATTTCTCAAATTGGGGAACCAACATTTACTTTATTTTTTAAAATGAAAAAGTTATTTTTTTTAAAAATTTTCCCAATAAAAATGAGGGATATAATTTGTGAAACTTGTAACAGAGAGTTTAAAACTAATAAATCACTTCAAAAACATTACTCAACTAAAATGCAAAAAGATAAAGTGGAAAAACATCAAAATCAAGATATGGTGAATAAATTAGATGAATATATCAAGACACTACCCATTGATATTACTACTTGTTTTAATAATTCTGTTATACAAATAAAATCAATTCTTAATAAAGATGATGGATATAAAGATAACTTTGAAGATATTCTTAATAACATAACTTCCATTATTCACAACCCAATAAAAATATATTTATCCGAAGAAATAGAAT
Source organism: Convolutriloba macropyga (assembly GCF_964194025.1). Taxonomy (NCBI): domain Eukaryota; kingdom Metazoa; phylum Xenacoelomorpha; order Acoela; family Convolutidae; genus Convolutriloba; species Convolutriloba macropyga. The sequence goes on along the minus strand of NC_134480.1, from coordinate 27,802,273 downwards.
ATAAAAAAGGAGAAAAAAAATTTATTATAGGACTACTACTATTCCACAAGTTTGTACAGCAGGTATTTAAATAACACATTTGAATGAAATAGAAAAATTATTAAAAGAGGCAGAATTAAGAGAATCTGGTTGGATGATTCAAAGAAGAATATCTTGATCATTAGATATTTCGTATTATAATTCAACTGTTGGATCATATATTGAATTATCAGTTAAATCACCATATATTATTAATGTTAAGAATACTGATGATGATATGTGTATAATTTGGTGTATATTAGCATATAAGTTTCCAGTAGCAAAGGATAAACAAAGAATATCTAAATATGTAGATCATCTCAATTCAATTATTATTCCATTCTTTGATTTTCCATATAATTATAATAATATAAAAAAATTACATAAATTGAACAATGTAGATTTTAATATATTTGAAACAGATGAATATAAAAGAATTAAAGGAATAATATTTAAACCTCATAATAATTATAAGGGGTATAACCTTTTATTATATAAAAATCACTGTGTATTATGTACTAATATATCCACCATTATTAGAAATTCAAATAGAATGTCATACCCATGTTTAAATTGTCTAACAAGCTACTCATCAGAACAAATATTAGAAAATCATAAATTAATGTGTGAAGAACATAAAGCAACAAAAATTATCTATTCGCATAATGATTACCATAAATTTGATAAATGCTGTTTCAAAAACAGTGTTTCCTTTACAATGTATTGTGATATTGAAAGTTCTAACACTGAATCAAACACTCAAAAACCTTTTTGTTATAATCTTGTAATTAAACCAAGTTATCCCGATCTTATGGAAGAACATGAAGTTACTTATATTGGTAAAGATTGTGGTGAAAATTTAGCTAACACAATAATAAAATATGAAGATCAATTTAAAAAACTACTGAAAGAAAACATTATAATGGATGAAGAATCAGTTACTGGAGAAGCTACTAACTGTTTCTGTTGTAATAAAAAATTAGGTGAAGACATAGTAAGAGATCTTGACCACTTTAATGACAAATTAAAGGATATGCTCATAATATATGTAATTTAAATTCTAAGAAACCTAATTTTGTTCCACTATACTTTTATAATGGATCTAAATATGTCATACATCTTTTCATTGAAGAATTAGCTATAACAAAGTTGAAGATGAAAGCGTTAGCTAAAACAGAAGAAGAATTATTTTCTTTAGATATAGGATGTATTAGAATATTAGATGCATTTAGATTTTTTACACCACTATGTTTAGATGTAGTAGCAAAAACATTAGGTGGAAATCAAAGAAAAGGAGTTTACCCTTATAATTGGGTTGATGAAAAATGGGAAGATAAAATGAAAACAACAGTTTCCTCCACAAGAAACATTCTATTCCAAACTAAAACAAGAGGGAATATCAGATGAAGATTATATTAAAGCAAAAGAAGTATTTGACAATAATTGTAAAACTTTTGCAGATTATACGATTATGTATCTAAAACAAGATGTAAAATTACTGTCAGATATATTTGAAAAATTTAGAGATAAATGTATAAATGAAAACAAAATAGATCCATGCTATAGATATCAAAGTTTACAGAACAAAGATTAAAACATTCAAAGTTTACAGAACAAAGATTAAAACATTACCAAAAAGATACATATGATATATTACTCATGATTGAAAAAGGAATAAGAGGAGGTATTGCTACAATACTTCGTGATAGATATGTTAAACCATGGAATAGATATACACAACCAGAACATCACGAAATAAACAAATTATGCACATTATTACACAACTCAGTCTATAGCTCATTAACTAAAGAAAATGAAGCATATCAAGCATATCAAGCAAATCAAACACAAGAAGATTATCTATTATATTATGATTTTAACTCGTTATATCCATCATGTATGGTTGAAGATCTACCTATAGGTGAATTTATTAAATGTAATGACCTACTTTACGAAATAACTAAAAATGAGGACTTTGGTATAAAATATGAAATAAATATTAAATAAAACAATGACCTAAAACAGAAAACAGAAGTCTTCCCTTATTTTCCAGAAAATTCAATACCATATTATGAAGAATTTACTGATTATCAAGAAGTAAACAAACCCAATAAATACAAACCATTAGAGAAATTAATGCTTACATTACACAATAAAAAAAACTATGTCAAAGAAGGAAGAATGCTTGATTGGTATTTAAACAATGGTGTTAAGTTAGAAGATATAACAATTCTCAATAAAATCAAATATGAGAAAAGTAAATGGTTAAAACCATATATAGAGTATAATGTAAAGAAAAGAGAAGAAGCTAAAGCTAATAATGATAAATTTGGTGAAATGTTTTATAAATTAATGAGTAACTCATTCTATGGTAAAACTTTAGAAAATGTAAAAAATAGACAAGATGTAGAAATTGTAAATAAATTAGATAGATACAAACAACTAGCAGGTAAACGAACATATAAATCAACATCAATATTTAGTATTAATCTCGCAGCAGTACACAATTATCGAAGTGTTGTTAAACAAGATAAATTTAATTATATAGGATTTGTAATATTAGAGCTTAGTAAACTTAAGATTTATGAATTTGTGTATAATGTATTGAAACCAATATTTAATAATATTTTCAGCTGATGTTACATGGACACAGATAGCTTACATATACATCTAAAAGATGACTCAAACAAAATGAAAGAATCCATAGGAAGTAAATTAGGACAAATGAAAGATGAGTTAAAAAACGAATACATAACAGAAGCTATATTTTTAGCACCAAAAGTATACTATTTTGAAACAACAAAAGAACAAACTCTTAAAGCAAAAGGTGTAACTAAATGTTCTCAAAAACATCAACTAAACAGAGATGATTATTATAATGCATTGTTTAACAATGAAAGCAAATATAATGAACAATTTAGACTAAGATCAATTAAACATGATATAAATATTGTAAATGAGAAAAAGCTGGCATTATCACCTTTGATGATAAAAGAATTGTCGATGATGTAAAAACTAAACCATATGGTTTAAATACCTAATACTATAATAATTTATAAATCTATATGTAAAACTATATGTAAAACTATATGTAAAACTATATGCAAAAATAATATAAATATAAATAAATATAAACATAAATATAAATATAAACACAATTTAAAACTAATTAGATAAGAGTGAAACCATTACTAATTTTTATAGGTAAATATTTGAAAAATAAAATGTTTGGTACCATGTGACTTGTAAAAAAAACTTCTACTACTACTACAACCATTCTAGATCTAGAGTATGAAAGAGCAAAATCTAATCATTATCAAATTCTAGAACTATCCCTTAATGAAGATAGAAAGTTCATTCCTTTTACAATTACTTTATATAATTGATCTGTGAATGGACTTAGTCCTTTTCACTCTTTTATTATAGTTCATGTAATACATGTAATTTCATGTAATACATCCGCTGGTTTAGTAGTTAATATATTATATATCATCACCTCAGCCATTATTTTTACCATTGGGTCAGGGCTATTGTTTAAACCCAGAGCAGCTTCTTCTAGCGTTTCAGCTTTAGCTAATATATTTTTATTGTATTCTTTAAAGTCTATTACTTTCTTAGGTTTATCCACATACTTAGAATAGTATGAAATAATTAATTTATTATGATTTGGGTTTTTTACATGATTACTGAATTCACCCATACTATAACATTGTTTTCTACAAGCTAAACATCTTTTTAACCCATTTGGAAATTCCATTTTATTTATTTTATAATATAGCTTTTCAATAATATAAAAATGATTAGTACCAAATGCGATAAATGTAAAAATAAAGCGTGGTGTTGGAGTTGTGATGAGTGTCAAAGTAAACCATTCCAATGTTTTGTATGTAATAAGATTATAACATATAGAGACAGACATAATCATTTGCAAGTGCACTTTAATAATCCCAATCAATATTTAGTATGCAGAATGTGTAAAGTAAATAAACACATCTCTCAGTATAGATTTAAACACTTCTATTGTAGGTTATGCATATATCTCCATAGATATAGGTTTCATCATACAAAAGAAAGATTCTTAGAACATGCAAAGAAATATAATATCCACGAAGTGGTTCCACCAATCAGCGAAGCTGGTTTCCAGATCCACAAAGTGGTTTCACCAATCAGCGAAGCTGGTTCCCAGATTGACGTAAAGCTATAACTAATTATAAAAAGTTTTTCACCCCAAATAAAATGTTGCTGATGTTTCCGCTTTTTATTATGTTGATACTTATTATTATAATTGTCTATTGGAATTATGATAACTATTCTGATTTAAGGAAGAGATTCAAAGGATATCGGAATATTGTACCCGAACCATTTGAAACTAAAAAATATAACTTTATTATTTATGGTCCATCTAATTCTGGTAAAACAACTTTTATAAAAGATTATTGTGGTTTGTATGAGACTGTTAATGCATTCTGTATTGATGGTAGTGAGTGGAAAAGATATAATGTATATGGCATTGATGATTTAAAATTGTTAGATAATTTAGATAGTTTTGCTAATAGAATTATTATATTTGATGATATGGGAGAAAACATTAGGTTACCAGCTATAGACTCATTGTACTCTAAAGGTAGACATCACAAAATTAATATAATATGTGTAGGTCATACTGTAACAGATTTAAATACTAAAGCAAGAGATAATACCCGAGCTATATATATTAGTTTAAATAGTTCACAACAATTCTTTGAAAGAGTACAAGAGAAGTTTAAAATTGATTCTAATCTATATAGATTTAAACATTATAACTATGGTGTAATAAATTATAATACTATTAGCGACTATTATATTGTATTAGATAAAGATGAAAATGTTGTATATGATTCTAGGATAGGTGATCTTGATATGGAGAAGTATGTTGATTATACAGAGTTTAAGGAAAAAAAAATAAAATATACTAAGTAGTTATTTAACAGATAGAATGATAGAACCAACACATATTAAACCAAAAGAGTTAATGTTCTATTTTGAAGAATTTTTGGAATTTAAGGGAATAAATAAATCAATTAATTTATATAAAATATATACAAATATAAAAAATAAACTTAGTGAAATACATAGTGGCTATTATGCTATAGCAGGCATAGTTACTATGGTAGGATTTAGTTATTCTTACTTTCAAAAACATGGTAATAATAATGATAATAATTTTAATGGTAAAGATATTATGAATATAGATAAAGCAAAAATTAAATTAAAAAATGGTAAGAATATGACAATAGGTTATGGTTTGATTGATGAAAGCAATTATGATCTCAAGCATCCATTCAATATAGTATGTGTGCTGGCTAGTTGCCTTGTAAGTATTTATGCAACTCATAATCATATTAATTCTATATCTAAAAATGAGAGTAATATGTAGAGAATGTAATAATGAAATTAATACTAGTAGTGGTTATCCAGAACATGAACTAATGGATCATTATAATATTTTTCATAAAAATTTGATGGTAAGATGCACGAAATGTATGCAAAGAATATATAGTGGTTATCATTTTAAGGATAGATGTATAGAAAATCGTACAGGCCTTATATCATCAGTACATAGTTATATTGACTATATCAATATTTATGATAATGATAGTAATGATAATATTGATATCAAAAAAGATGATAAAGATGATAAAAATTATGATTTATATAATGTTTTAAATGAACTGAAAGATAATATTAAAGAAGATTTAAAAGAATATATTAGGACCAATTTAAAACAAGAGATCATTAATGAATTAAAACTAGAGATTAAAAATGAAATAAAAAAGAAGTTAAAAATTAAATAGAAGGAGGTGCTATAAATAATTTAAAGACTGATGTTAATATTAAGAATCCATCTAAGCAAATTAAATCAACTAGGACTTAATGGTTTTGCAAAATTGAAAAGAATAGAGATTGTTTTTATAAGACTGGAGGTTTATATAAAGAGTGTTCCTCTGAAAAGGTTCAATGTCAATTGTGTAACATTTTTCGAAATAGGTCTTCCCTTAGAAAACATATGAAGAGACCACATATAAATTAGAACGATAATTTTTAATGAAAAATTAATTATAAGCCATATATTTATGAGATAATACTCTCAATTAAACGATTTAGTTTGTTAATTACAAAATTACACAGAATAACACAGAATAACAAGGATAACTAGAATTATGGATTAAATTAGAATCTTAGTAATTCTGCACGAGTGCAGAATTACTAAGATTCTAATTTAATCCATAATTCTAGTTATCCTTGTTATTCTGTGTTATTCTGTGTAATTTTGTAATTAACAGACTAAAAGGTATAATTGAGAGTATTATCTCATAAATATATGGCTTATAATTAATTTTTCATTAAAAATTATCTTTCTAATTTATATGTGGTCTCTTCATATGTTTTCTAAGGGAAGACCTATTTCGAAAAATGTTACACAATTGACATTGAACCTTTTCAGAGGAACACTCTTTACATAAACCTCCAGTCTTATAAAAACAATCTCTATTCTTTTCAATTTTGCAAAAACAACAAGTCCTAGTTGATTTAATTTGCTTAGATGCATTCTTAAAATTAACATCAGTCTTTAAATTATTTATAGCACCTCCTTCTATTTCATTTTTAACTTCTTTTTTTATTTCATTTTTAATCTCTAGTTTTAATTCATTAATGAACTCTTGTTTTAAATTGGTCCTAATATATTCTTTTGAATCTTCTTTAATATTAACTTTCAGTTCATTTAAAACATTATTTAAATCATAATTTTTATCATCTTTATCATCTTTATTGATATCAATATTATCATTACTATCATTATCATAAATATTGATATAGTCAATATACATATGTACTGATGATATAAGGCCTGTACGATTATCTATACATCTATCCTTAAAATGATAACCACTATATATGCTTTGCATACATTTCGTGCATCTTACCATTAAATTTTTGTGAAAAACATTATAATGATCCATTAGTTCATGTTCTGTATAACCACTACTGGTATCAATTTCATTATTACATTCTCTACAAAATTCTCTCATTTTTAGATGTAGAATTAATATGATTATGAGTTGCATAAATACTTACAAGGCAACTAGCCAGCACACATACTTTATTAAATGGATGATTAAGATCATAATTGCTTTTATCAATCAAACCATAACCTATTGTCATATTCTTACCATTTTTTAATTTAATTTTTGCTTTATCTATATTCATAATATCTATACCATTAAAATTATTATCATTATTATTACCATGTTTTTGAAAGTAAGAATAACCAAATCCTACCATACTAACTATGCCTGCTTTAACACAATAGCCACTATGAATCTCACTAAGTACATTTTTTATATTTGTATGTATTTTATATAAATTAATTGATTTACGTATTCCCTTAAATTCCAAATATTCTTCAAAATAGAACATTAACTCTTTTGGTTTAATATATGTTGGTTCTATCATTCTATCTGTTAAATAACTACTTAGTATATTATATTCTTTTTCCTTAAACTCTGTATAATCAACATACTTCTCAATATCAAGATCACCTATCCTAGAATCATATACAACATTTTTATCTTTATCTAATACAATATAATAGTCGCTAATAGTATTATAATTTATTACACCATAGTTATAATGTTTAAATCTATATAGATTAGAATCAATTTTAAACTTCTCTTGTACTTTTTCAAAGAATTGTTGTGAACTATTCAAAGTAGTATATATAGCTGGGGTATTATCTCTTGCTTTTGTATTTCAATCTGTTACAGTATGACCTACACATATTATATTAATATTGTGATGTCTACCATGAATACAATGAGTCTATAGCTGGTAATCTAATGTTTTCTCCCATATCATCAAATATAATAAGACTATTAGCAAAACTATCTAAATTATCTAATAATTTTAAATCATCAATGCCATATACATTATATCCTTTCCACTCACTACCATCAATACAGAATACATTAACAGTCTTATACAAACCACAATAATCTTTTATAAAAGTTGTTTTACCAGAATTAGATGGACCATAAAAAAAAGTTATGTTTTTTAGTTTCAAATGGTTTGGGTACAATATTCCTATATCCTTTGAATCTCTTCCTTAAATCAGAATATATATCATAATTCCAATAAACAATAATAATAATAAGTATTAACATAATAAAAAGCGGAAACATCTGCAACAATTTATTTGGGGTGAAAAACTTATTATAATTAGTTATAGCTTTACTTCAATCTGGGAACCAGCTTCGCTGATTGGTGAAACCACTTTGTGGATCTGGAAACTAGCTTCGCTGATTGGTGAAACTACTTCGTGGATATTATATTTCTTTGCATGTTCTAAGAATCTTTCTTTTGTATGAAGAAACCTATATCTATGGAGATATATGCATAACCTACAATAGAAGTGTTTAAATCTATACTGAGAGATGTGTTTATTTACTTTACACATTCTGCATACTAAATATTGATTGGGATTATTAAAGTGCACTTGCAAATGATTATGTCTGTCTCTATATGTTGTAATCTTATTAGATACAAAACATTGGAATGGTTTACTTTGACACTCATCACAACTCCAAAACCAAGCTTTATTTTTACATTTATCGCATTTGGTACTAATCATTTTTATATTATTGAAAAGCTATATAATAAAATAAATAAAATGGAATTTCCAAATGGATTAAAAAGATGTTTAGCTTGTAGAAAACAATGTTTTACTATGGGTGAATTCATTAATCATGTAAAAAACCCAAATCATAATAAATTAATTATTTCGTCCTATTCTAAGTATGTGGATAAACCTAAGTAAGTAATAGACCTTATAGAATACAATAAAAATATATTAGCTAAAGCTGAAACGCTAGAAGAAGCCGCTTTGGGTTTAAACAATAGCCTGACCCGATGGTAAAAATAATGGCTGAGATGATGATATATAATATATTAACTACTAAACCAGCGGATGTATTACATCAAATTACATGTATTACATGAACTATAATAAAAGAGTGAAAAGGACTAAGTCCATTCACAGATCAATTATATAATGTAATTGTAGAAGGAATTAACTTTCTATCTTCATTAAGGGATAGTTCTAAAATTTGATAATGATTAGATTTTGCTCTTTCATACTCTAGATCTAGATTGGTTGTAGTAGTAGTAGTAGAAGTTTATTTTCTAGTCACATTGTACCAAACATTTTATATTTCAAATATTTACCTATAAAAAGTAGTAATGGTTTCACTCTTATCTAATTGGTTTTAAATTGTGTTTTTATTTATGTTTATGTTTATATATATTTATATTTATATTATATTTGCATATAGTTTTACATATAGTTTTACATATAGTTTTACAAATAGTTTTACATATGGATTTATAAATTATTATAGTATTAGGTATTTAAACCATATGGTTTAGTTTTTACACCATCAACAATTCTTTTATCATCAAATGGTGATAATGCAAGCTTTTTCTCATTTACAATATTTATATCATGTTTAATTGATCTTAGTCTAAATTGTTCAACATATTTGCTTTCATTGTTAAACAATGCATTATAACAATCATCTCTGTTTAGTTGATGTTTTTGAGAAGATTTAGTTACAACTTTTGCTTTAAGAGTTTGTTCTTTTGTTGTTTCAAAATAGTATACTTTTGGTGCTAAAAACATAGCTGCTGTTATGTATTCGTTTTTTAACTCATCTTTCATTTGGCCTAATTTACTTCTTATGTATTCTTTCATTTTGTTTGGGTCGTCTTTTAGATGTATATGTAAGCTATCTGTGTCCATGTAACATAAGCTGAAATTATTATTATATATTGGTTTCTATACATTATACACAAATTCATAAATCTTAAGTTTACTAAGCTCTAATATTACAAATCCTATATAATTAAATTTCTCTAGTTTAACAACACTTCTATAATCGTGTACTGCTGCGAGATTATTAATAAATATTGATGTTGATTTATATGTTGGTTTACCTGCTAGTTGTTTGTATCTATCTAATTTATTTACCTTTTCTACATCTTGTCTATTTCTTACATTTTCTAAAGTTTTACCATAGAATGAGTCACTCATTAATTTATAAAACATTTCACCAATTTTATCATTATTAGCTTTAGCTTCTTCTCTTTTCTTTACATTATACTCTATATATGGTTTTAACCCTTTACTTTTCTCATATTTGATTTTATTGAGAATTGTTATATCTTCTAACTTAACACCATTGTTTAAATACCAATCAAGCATTCTTCCTTCTATAACATAGTTATTTTTATTGTATAATGTAGGCATTAATCTCCCTAATGGTTTGTATTTATTGGGTTTGTTTGCTTCTTGATAATCAGTAAATTCTTCAGTATATGATACTGAAATTTCTGGAAAATAAGGGAAGACTTCTGTTTTCTGTTTTAGGTCATTGTTATATTTAATATTTATTTCATATATTATACCAAATTCCTCATCTTTAGATATTTCGTAAAGTAGGTCATTACATTTAGAAAATTCACCTATAGGTAGATCTTCAACCATACATGATGGATATAATGAGTTAAAATCATAATATAATAGATAATCTTCTTGTGCTTGATATGCTTGATATGCTTGATATGCTTCATTTTCTTTAGTTAATGAGCTATAGACTGAGTTGTGTAATAATGTGCATAATTTATTTATTTCGTGATGTTCTGGTGGTGTATATCTATTCCAAGGTTTAACATATCTATCACCAAGTATTGTAGCAATACCTCCTCTTATTCCTTTTTCAATCATGAGTAATATATCATATGTATCTTTTTGGTAAAGTTTCAATCTTTGTTCTGTAAACTTTGAACCACATATCCATGATAAACCTGGTGATGAATATCTATAGCATGGATCTATTTTATATTCATTTATACATTTATCTCTAAATTTTTCAAATACATCTGACAGTAATTTTTGCATCTTGTTTTAGATACATAATCGTATAATCTGCAAAAGTTTTACAATTATTGTCAATTACTTCTTTTGCTGTAATACAATCTTCGTCTGATATTCCCTCTTGTTTTAGTTTGGAATAGAATGTTTCTTGTGGAGGAAACTCAGTTGTTTTCATTTTATCTTCCCATTTTTCGTCAACCCAATCATAAGGGTAAACTCCTTTTCTTTGGTTTTCACCTAATGTTTTTGCTACTACATCTAAACTTAGTGGTGTAAAAAATCTAAATGCATCTAATTTTCTAATACATCCTATATCTAAAGAAAAGAACTCTTCTTCTGTTTTAGATAACGCTTTCATCTTCAATTTTGGTATAGCTAATTATTTAATGAAAAGATGTATGTCATATTCAGATACATTATAAAAGTATAGTGGAACAAATTAGATTTCTTAGAATTTAAATTACATATATTATGAGCATATCCTCTAAATTTGCCATTAAAGTGGTCATGATCTCTTACTATGTCTTCACCAAATTTTTTTACAATAGAAACAATTAGTAGGTTCTCCAGTAACTGATTCTTCATCCATTATAATGTTTTCTTACAGTAGTTTTTTTAAATTCATCTTCATATTTTATTATTGTGTTAGCTAAATGTTCACCACAATCTTTACCCATAAAAGTAACTTCATGTTCTTCCATAAGATCGGGATAACTTGATTTAATTACAAGATTATAACAAAATGGTTTTTGAGTGTTTGATTAAGTGTTAAAGCTTTCAATATCACAATACATTGTAAAGGGAACTCTGTTCATGAAACACCATTTATCAAATTTATGGTAATCATTATGCGAATAGATAATTTTTGTTGCTTTATGTTCTTCACACATTAATTATGATTTTCTAATATTTGTTCTGATGAGTAGCTTGTTAGACAATTTAAACATGGATATGACATTCTATTTGAATTTCTAATAATGGTGGATATATTAAAACATAATACATAGTGATTTTTATGTAATAAAAGGTTACACCCCTTATAATTATTATGAGGTGTAAATATTATTCCTTTATTTCTTTTATTTTCATCTGTTTCAAATATATTAAAATCTACATTATTCAATTTATGTAATTTTTTTTATATTATTATAGTTATATGGAAAATCAAAGGATGGAATAATAATTGAATTGAGATGATCTACATATTTAGATATTCTTTGTTTATCCTTTGCTACTGGAAACTTATATGCTAATATACACCAAGTTATACACATATCATCATCAGTATTCTTAACATTAATAATATATGGTGATTTAAAAGGTAATTCAATATATGATCCACAAGTTGAGTTATTATACGAAAAATGTAATGATCGGGATAGTCTTCTTTGTTCAATCTTTGTTTGTTCAATTCTTCTTAGTTTCAATCTTTGTTCTGTAAACTTTGAACCACATATCCATGATAAACCTGGTGATGAATATCTATAGCATGGATCTATTTTATATTCATTTATACATTTATCTCTAAATTTTTCAAATATATCTGACAGTAATTTTTGTATCTTGTTTTAGATACATAATCGTATAATCTGCAAAAGTTTTACAATTATTGTCAATTACTTCTTTTGCTGTGATATAATCTTCATCTGATATTCCCTCTTGTTTTAGTTTGGAATAGAATGTTTCTTGTGGAGGAAACTCAGTTGTTTTCATTTTATCTTCCCAATTTTCGTCAACCCAATCATAAGGGTAAACTCCTTTTCTTTGGTTTCCACCTAATGTTTTTGCTACTACATCTAAACTTAGTTGTGTACAAAATCTAAATACATCTAATATTCTAATACATCCTATATCTAAAGAAAAGAACTCTTCTTCTGTTTTAGCTAACGCTTTCATCTTCAACTTTGTTATAGCTAATTATTTAATGAAAAGATGTATGTCATATTCAGATCCATTATAAAAGTATAGTGGAACAAAATTAGATTTCTTAGAATTTAAATTACATATATTATGAGCATATCCTCTAAATTTGCCATTAAAGTGGTCATGATCTCTTACTATGTCTTCACCAAATTTTTTATTACAATAGAAACAATTAGTAGGTTCTCCAGTAACTGATTCTTCATCCATTATAATGTTTTCTTACAGTAGTTTTTTTAAATTCATCTTCATATTTTATTATTGTGTTAGCTAAATGTTCACCACAATCTTTACCCATAAAAGTAACTTCATGTTCTTCCATAAGATCGGGATAACATGATTTAATTACAAGATTATAACAAAATGGTTTTTGAGTGTTTGATTCAGTGTTAAAACTTTCAATATCACAATACATTGTAAAGGGAACTCTGTTTATGAAACACCATTTATCAAATTTATGGTAATCATTGTGCGAATAGATAATTTTTGTTGCTTTATGTTCTTCACACATTAATTTATGATTTTCTAATATTTGTTCTGATGAGTAGCTTGTTAGACAATTTAAACATGGATATGACATTCTATTTGAATTTCTAATAATGGTGGATATATTAGTACATAATACATAGTGATTTTTATGTAATAAAAGGTTACACCCCTTATAATTATTATGAGGTTTAAATATTATTCCTTTAATTCTTTTATTTTCATCTGTTTCAAATATATTAAAATCTACATTTTTCAATTTATGTAATTTTTTTATATTATTATAGTTATATGGAAAATCAAAGGATGGAATAATAATTGAATTGAGATGATCTACATATTTAGATATTCTTTGTTTATCCTTTGCTACCGGAAACTTATATGCTAATATACACCAAGTTATACACATATCATCATCAGTATTCTTAACATTAATAATATATGGTGATTTAAAAGGTAATTCAATATATGATCCACCAGTTGAATTATTATACGAGATATGTAATGATCGGGATATTCTTCTTTGAATCATCCAACCAGATTCTCTTAATTCTGCCTCTTTTAATAATTTTTCTATTTCATTCAAATGTGTTATAAATACCTGCTGTATAAACTTGTGGAATAATAGTAAGTCCTATAATAAACTTTGTTTCTCCATTTTTGTATTCTATTTCTTCGGATAAATATATTTTTATTGGGTTGTGAATAATGGAAGTTATGTTTTTAAGAATATCTTCAAAGTTAGCTTTATATCCATCATCTTTATTAAGAATTGATTTTATGTGTATAACAGAATTATTAAAACAAGTAGTAATATCATTGGGTAGTGTCTTGATATATTCATCTAATTTATTTACCATATCTTGATTTTGATGTTTTTCCACTTTATTTTTTTGCATTTTAGTTGAGTAATGTTTTTGAAGTGATTTATTAGTTTTAAACTCTCTGTTACAAGTTTCACAAAATATATCCGTCATTTTTATTGGGAAAAATTTAAAAAAATAATTTTTTCATTTTAAAAAATAAAATAAATGGTGGTTCCCCAATTTGAGAAATATTTTTAAATTAATTAAAAATCCTATATTTTTTGGCCGAGATTTTAAAATTAGTTAAAATTCAATATTTTGCGATATTTTAAAATTCCTCAAAAAAATTTTTAAATTTTTCGAATTTTAAAATACAATGAATAAATAAAAAAATAAAGATAAATGCAAAATAAAAATAAAATAGTGAAAACTAAAAAAATTGAGAGCATGAAATACTCGAAATAAAAATGAGCAATTATAAAAAATGGAAAACCACATAATACAATTTAAAAATGAAGCCATACCAGCGAAAAAT
>NC_134480.1:27779744-27787339 GCF_964194025.1 Convolutriloba macropyga | reverse complement strand
AATAAAAAGAACCAAGAAAAAATTAGAAAGTTCTGTTTAGAAGAAGCCAAACTACTGAAATCCGCATCCAACCTAAAACCAATTGGAGAACCAAAGCAACAGAAACCGAACACAAAGAACCCACGTACTGCGAAAAAGGTAACCAATTAGAGCCCGGAAAAATTGCGAAAGTTGGCGGCGCACAACCAAAAACGTCAACAGCACTGAACCAAAACCCTAACAACACCAAACAAAACACACAACTGGGTAGAGAACGAAGGCACAAGAAAACGATCCCGCACACCGAATAAGAGACCAGGTGAGGTCTTTTAGCAACGCTCAAAACAAGCGGCGCTCCAAAACAACCAGGATATTCTTCAAAAGGGATCAGTTCTTCAAATGGATCTATCCGGGATTCCCCAATTGGACAACACAGTAATTTATGACATTGAGAGCGCTACAAATGCACCTGAAACAATCTTGACGTCGAGCAACCCCACAGCATTCATGATGAAATCACCAGACAGAGTACCAATTGGTTTTGAATGAGAAAATAACGAACAACAACTGAATGACAACAGCAACTTCGTATCAAACAAGTCAACACCCAAAATTGAGAAAGCGGTCAAAAGAATACAAACACTGAACGAAGACAGCTCCAAACTCAACAACCCACGAGTGGTATATCTAGACACTGACAATCCTGAAAACAAATCAGAAGCAATCAAGGCCATTAAAGCAGAAAGAGAAAGTATCGAAAAGGAACACGCAAACATCATATCCATTATACGAGCATCACAACATAGCACGTACTACACAAGCAAGGACAAACCTCCAGCGCAGCAAAATCTCCAACTGAACAACAACACTACATCATCAGCAACTCAACAAAGCATGCAAGAACCAAGCAACAACAAAACCTCAGTGGAGTAAAAAATTAAGAGACCAACAAGCAAAGCACAAATTTAGATAACAACCAACTCCAATTGGAATGCAGTAGAGAAACGAAGATTCAACCCTCAATTACAGGGAGTACAACCTCACAGGATTATCACACCCAACTGGTATCCCCGGGGTTTGACGAAATCTCGCACCCAATCACAGAGGTATTACAAGAGCTAAACGAAACACTATAAACACGTGTTCTGCCCCAGGAGGGAGAAGTGAGAAGCATGACTAAAACTTATTCCTGAATACGCAACAAAGACTTTAAATTATTTATCTATAAACACTTATCTCCTATGCTATCTATTTATTATTTCTATACATAGTTTACCAACTGGCGCCAACTGCTCTGTTCATGCAACCTGTTAATTTGATGTTAAACTGCTATTAAAACATTAGAAAAGCGCGGAAGAGATTAACCGCGATATGATTCCGTCATTCTGCGGCTGAATAGAAAGTATTGCGCATAATATTTTTGAAACATAAAACCCAGATAGTACAGTTAATACAGATAGAACTAGGTCCACGGATACTAATCCACGAATGGACTAAATGGACTATATAGATTCGGACAACCAATTGGTCTGGTCCAATCCTATTAGACAGTCATTACATCCACAGATCCTTCGCCAGTTGACATATACAACACTTTATTTCACAATAATAAAAATAATAAAAATATTAAAAACAATATTAAAAATAACTATAATAATAATAATAATAATAATAATAATAATAATAATAATAATAATAATAATAATAATAATAATAATAATAATAATAATAATAATAATAATAATAATAATAATAATAATAATAATAATAAAAATAATAATAATAATAATAATAATAATAATAATAATAATAATAATAATAATAATAATAATAATAATAATAATAATATTAATAATAAAAATTGTGGTGAGGAAGTGCCTACTCTCTAGTAACAAAGACTCTAAACGTATTATTATAAACACTGCAACTAACTCATTATGTTTATATAAATCTATCTGTCAACCTCTGTAAATACGTACTTGAAAAGATGTTATACGGCCGGTCATACCAACCACTTCAGTTGTTAGTTCCGAACGGAACCGAGAGAAAAGGCGCACACAGTGTCTAACGCGAGTATAAAGCAACAGCATAAGAAAGTGTTTCAGCCTTTATCTTTTTGACCTTCAGGCTTCTGAGCTTACTTAGAGAGAATAGTCAAACCGAGAAAAGCGCATCACCACATGGCGCAGTCAGCAAACCTGCAACGAATCCCCGTAGGAATACCATTCTACTGGGAAAAAGGTATCGACCCGCCAATAGATTGGCCCCACATGGGCAGCGACTCTCAAAATAGCAATAATCGCTAAAGAGTCCTTGAACGTCGACACACTACTCCGCTACAAACCAGAACCAAAAGACCTGTTCTACCCAGCGGAACCAACTTACGAACCCCAGGTCCAGAACGAAACCCAAGTTCAAAATAGAGAGAGAGAGAGAGAGAGAGAGAGAGATCAACGCAATGTAAAAAGAAAAGTAGACTGGGAGAATGAGTGCAAGGGAATCGAGTTCAAAGGACCCCTTGTAGATAGCATCCCATGGGACGAGGCTGACACAAAAGTCAAAAGCCTTATCTACTTGTGTATTGGAACGGAAGGACAACGCATATGCCATCAACGTTTCCTTCACTCCAATACTAACACACTATCTGCGTTCGAACTCTTTCACGAACTGTCACTATCCTTTACCCGCCCGAGGAACACAACATATGACCGATTCCTCCTATTCACTTGCAGGCAACACGAGAACGAGAAATTGGAAATATTCCACTGTAGGCTGAAAGCCCTAGGAGCGCAATGCAGGTTGGGCACCGCAGAAGACGATCTAATCAAGGATCTATTCATAGCCTTCATGAACAACACGGAGATCCAAAGCGAACTCCTCACGGAGACAAGGACCCCCGCCCAAGTGTTACAATACGCCCTGAATAAGGAAAGAGGCCAAGAGAATCAGCGGGCTATAGCAGGCAGACTAAGAGCAACAAATATCATAGACAATCAATTTGCACACATTAACCCCAACCAATTTCCACAACAACGACGCACGCAACCACATAATATACGCAACACAACGAATCAACAAAGACGCCCACAACAACAAAGAAACCAAGGACAACATAACCCATGCCGACGATGCGGAGCCCCATTCTCACTCGAACACCTCCAGATCTGCCCCGCCAAAAAGGCTCAGTGCAACAATTGCAAACGAGTGGGCCATTTTGCAAAAGTCTGCCGGTCCTCTAGACCCACTTGGATCACGAACCAACAGCAACCCATACTAATCAACCCGCCAGCAAGAAGTGTACGGAACATTAGACAACAAGACTCGACATCATCGATCACAGGAGAACACAACACTACCATAGAGCAAGCACAAGAAACTTTGGACCCCGAAAGTACATACTACATCCAAGAAATAATAGATAGCTGGAACCAAGTCAACCACGTAAAACCAATCGCTTTCATGAAAAGGAATCCCTCGGGAATCGACGCATCCCTTAATAACGAGATCTGGATAAAAACGAAATCAAACAACATCGACATAAAGTGGATTGCCGACACAGGAAGCCCAAAAAGCTTCATTAACGAAGCAACAGCAACCGCGATACTACAAAAATGTAACAAAACAAAAAGACTCCCATACAACCAAGACCCAGAAAAATATAGATGCTTTAACAACGTATCCATTCCCATTATTGGAATACTCCAACTGGACCTCACATCAGGCGACTGGACATCGAGAGACAACAAAATCCTCATCGTACAAACCCAAACAGTGAACCTACTTGGAAGAGATGTGCTATCCAAACTCGGATTTTCACTAACTCAGACAAAAGGTATACAAATAAATCACATTAGTACCGAACTTTCATTCAAAAAGAAAATATTAGAACTATCCCCCACCTAACCTATGCACACGAATAGGAAAATAAAAGACCCATACAGCTAAAACAGATATTAAAGATAATATCATCCCGACTCAACACAAAGGCAGACGTGTACCACTCCACCTAATCGATAAAATAGATAAAGAAATTAAACACCAATTGGATAAGA
The DNA here is from genome assembly GCF_964194025.1 of Convolutriloba macropyga. NCBI lineage: Eukaryota > Metazoa > Xenacoelomorpha > Acoela > Convolutidae > Convolutriloba > Convolutriloba macropyga. The sequence goes on along the minus strand of NC_134480.1, from coordinate 27,783,308 downwards.
ACCAAATAATCAAGCTCGACAAATGTTCAGACGACGTATTCATCAGTCCAATCGTAATAACAGTAAAACAAGACAAATCCATAAAACTAGCGCTCGACTCTCAACTCCTAAATGATGCAATTAACAAAAACAAATACCAAATGCAATCAATAGACAATCTAATGGACGCGGTAGCAAAATACTTATCCGACAGCAAACAAATCCCTGGGGAATTTCTTTTCAGCAAAATAGACCTAAAGTATGCCTATAGCCAAATACCCATCCACCCCACTATTCAAAAACATTGTAATTTTAACATCCTCGGGGGTAAGTCCACAGGCACTTAAAGATTTATAAACGGCTTCTACGGCCTATCAGACATGCCCGCAATTTTCCAAAAAACAATCGACAAAACTCTCGAAAACATACCAAACAAATTCAACTTCCTGGACGATATCCTAATACTTACAAAAGGCACCATAACAGACCACGTATCAGACATTAAGTTAATACTCAAACGCCTAGACGAAGAAAATTTAGCAATTAAATTAGATAAATGCGAGTTCGCAAAACAAAACATAACATGGCTCGGCTACAATATCACACAATCAGGCATCTCTCCTAACGACAAGAAAACAGACTCAGTAAAAAGCCTAGAACCCCCAAAGACATTAAAACAACTAAGATCCCTAATGGGATCAATCCATCAACTGATAAAATTCATACCTAATTTGGCAAGCCTCCTCGACCCGATCAGACCGCTACTAAAAAAAAGAAAACATTGTCAATAACAAAATAAAATGGTCAAACGAACATACCGATGCGCTAAACAATATAAAAAACAAAATAGCCGAAATCACCGAACAAAAACACTTCGATAAAGAAAAGCCCACTCGGGTCAAATGCGACGCCAGCCACAAAGGCTTAGGCGCAACTTTAGAACAATGGGACCACAACGCATGGTTCCCTATCGCCTACGCCAGCAGGTTTCTAAATACAGCGGAACAAAAATACAGTACCAACGAACTTGAACTCCTAGCGGTCGTATGGGCCACGGAACACTTCCGCTACTATCTTTACGGCTCTGAATTCACGATCGCCACGGACCACCAAGCCCTACTTTCCGCCCTAAAATCAAATCGAGGAAATAAGTCTAATTTCAGCCGCCTAACCAGATGGGTCGATCGCCTACTACCGTTCACATTCAAAATCCAACATATCCCCGGCACCCAAATGGGTTTCACCGACTATTTGAGTCGTCATCCCCACTCCCCCGCCTCCAAAATAAGTAAAGATGATGAACTTTTCGTAGTTAACCGCATAAATGATTTTAACTTTACATTAAACGACGAATTTCGCCGCCCCGCACTTTCGGCCAATAACACCGTAACACAAAAACCACTCCAACCGGATGACGTAATTAACCACGCTCAAAACTCACGAACTAAACAAAGCGCATTTTGCCTTAATTCTAACAGCGTTCAGTTACCTCTTACACACTCAATTTCTAATTCAAATTCCTCCAGCGAAATAATTCCAACTTTAAGTCAATTACATTCTTCAAAAATTAATTCCTGTAGCCCATATACCATCACAAAAAACGTTCAAACAAACAAACAAAACATAAACGCGATCACCAGACAGAACCCCAACCGGAATACATCAGAAATAACAATCCAAAGAAGATACAGAGCCCCAAACAAAAACAAAATGAATACAACAGACATGAATTCAAAAAGCACACAAACAGACAACCAAGAAGCATCTAAAATCGGAAAGGGAAGAGAACCAATACTAGAAGAGAAACACCAAGCATTATTCCAATTCACTGAACAGCCAACCCCAGAATACCGCCACAAGCTACAACAAGTATTAGGGGAAGCTTTTTTAGCAGAAGCAACCGCAAAAGACAAAAATTTACTAAACATAATACGTATCGTGGAGAAACAAGATTGGGACGAGCTGAAACAAGTGAGCAAGTACTACTACAACATCAGACGCGACTTAGGAATCTCTCCTTCTAGATGCCTTCTGTACGACGGCAAACTCGTAATCCCGTACCAACTACAAAACACCATCATCAACACAGTGCATCGAACCCACCCGGGACAAGTAGGAATGATCAGACTCGCCAACCTAATTTGGTTCCCCCACATCCACCGCACAATCAAACTCCGTGCGGAGAACTGTAAACAATGTACAGACCAAGGTAAAAACCTTAAACCCATAATCCCAAAAACCAATCTAGGCAAACTCCCCAAACTACTTGAACCCAACCAAGAAATACAACTAGACTTCGCAGGACCATTACCAAATGAGTCCAACAATGAAATATACATACTAGTAGCAATCGACCGCTTTTCCCGCTACCCGTCAGCCGTAGTCCACCCTAATTGCGACGCATCTACCGCAATAGACTTCTTACAAAAATATTGCGAATTCCACGGCATCCCACGCAGTATACGCTGCGACCAAGCGCAAGCATTTAAGTCTAAATCATTCGACGTTTACTGTAAGAATAAAAACATCAAACGAATATTCTCCCCGACACACGACCATAGAGCCACAGGCATGGTCGAAAGATTAATACAGACTCTAAAACGTAGACTGGCCTCGATGATATCCGACCCAATATGGTCTAACACAACAATAGCAGAAAAAATATCGGCCATAATCGAATCGATTAAACTAATACCCAATCGGGTAACTAAAATAACACCTTTCGAAGCGCATTTCGGTTGCCCCCCAAACACCGAAATATCTAACATAGTAACTAAACCAAACAAAAATGATTTAACATACAACAAAATCAAATCTTTTTATCTAGACAAGAAGTTACTCCAACACGCCGCACTGACGCCGAGCGACATCTGGGACAACGATGCAAACAGTGAAGCGAATCTAAACATTCAAAATCAAGAGAGACGAGAATCCTCTAGAGCCGAATCTGGGTCAGAGACGGGATCAGACAACACCCCACTGGGGAATCTTGCACAAAGAGGTACGATAATACCTTCTAAAATTTCATTCCAACTGGGTGACAAAACAACAACCATTGATCAATCTAGAAAAAACCTAGCTCGTAAAACGATCAGAAGACGAGTACCAGAACCCCGGGGTACACTTAAACCACTCTGGTCAATAATCCCCGACAGTACAATTACAAACTACACCCCCCACACTATAACCATAGACAGTCATAATAGGAAAAATACAGTAATAAGAAATAGCGATATAGCGATATCAAAGGCAACAGCCAACAAAATACATAAAACAAACATAATTGAAAAACCAGAAGAACCCAAATTGAGACTAATTAACTTCGTTGCTTGTAAATCGATAGGAGGGTATAACCGAAACAAAAAGAAAATTGAAAAATTCTGTTTAGAGGAAAAACGTAAACGCAAGGCAGACGAAATGACAAAGGATCCCAAACACAACCACCCGACACCTGCATCAACAGTGCAAATGTCGTACTTGCCCGGACCATCCCGAGCCCCCACAGCACAGTCTACACCAATAGACAACCCCGGACCCTCTCGGGCCCCATCCAAGCACACGATTTCACCCATTAAACAACTGCCA
>NC_134480.1:27762244-27774744 GCF_964194025.1 Convolutriloba macropyga | reverse complement strand
AAAGAAGCTCAACGATGCAATACATAAAAACAAATATCAAATGCAAAGCATTGATCACCTAATAGACGAAGTAGCAAATTACATCTCCGAAAGGAAACAAAACCCAGGTCAATTCTACTTCAGCAAAATCGATCTGAAATATGCATATAGCCAAATCCAACTTGACCCAAACATCCAAAAACATTGCAACTTCAGTCTCCTAGGGGGGAAAGCAACAGGAACCTACAGGTTCATAAACGGCTTTTACGGCCTAACAGACATGCCCGCAACATTCCAAAAAACGATCGACAAAACACTGGAGGGCATACATTTGAAATTTGCATTTTTGGACGATATACTAATCAAAGGCTCCCTAAATGATCATGAGGACGAAATAGTTAAAGTTCTAAACCTCCTAGACAAAGAAAACCTCGCAATAAAACTACAAAAATGCGAATTCGCAAAGACAAACTTAGTTTGGTTGGGATTCAAAATACATCCAAACGGAATAATCCCAACTAACAAAAAATGCGAATCAATAGTTAAATTAGACACACCGAAAACACTCAAGCAACTACGCTCGTTCATGGGGTGCATACATCACCTCATTAAGTTCACACCAAACCTCGCAACCCTTAGTGAACCGCTCCGTCCATTACTCTCAAAAAGCAAATTAAAATCACAAAATAAACTGGACTGGAAAACACTCCATACGGAGGCATTCAATAAAATAAAAGAAGCAATAAAATCAATAACAGAAAACAGACTATTTGACGTTAAATGCCCAACCAGAGTCAGATGTGACGCAAGCAAAAAAAGGCCTTGGGGCATGCTTAGAACAATCCGTAAACTGAACATGGTACCCAATCGCATACGCGAGTAGGTTTTTAAGCAATTTGGAAAAACGATACAGCACTAACGAACTAGAATTACAAGCAGTAGTCTGGGCTTTAGAACTTTTCAAATATTACCTCTACGGCTCACATTTCACACTCCAAACGGATCACCAAGCATTGTTAAGCGCACTAAAAGAAAACAGAGGCAACAAAACATATCAAAGTCGCCTTACAAGATGGGTAGATAGATTACTACCTTTCCTTTTTTCAGTAGAACATATACCAGGAAAAAATATGGGATTTGCTGATTACCTGAGCAGAAACCCACCATCCGACGCACCTCCCCCCTCAGACAGAGACAAAAACGTTGTCATTAATACTATCGAAGAAAGTAAACACGCGCTACTGCGAGCTAATATTGCTCCAAACGGAGCGACCAATAAGAATAATAAGAATACAGAACAAAAACAATCATATGACGTCGCAAGTACCAAACACGCACACTCAAATAAAACAACCGCTTTTCGCCAATTACCACACACAAAACAGTCGCTCTCTCCTTTACGTAAATTAAATTACAACGCTCAAATTAAACACACTAGAAGTATTCAAAATTTAGTAGCGATTACAACCCGCGCTAACCCCACAAAAGAGACATTTAAAATCCCCATACAAAGAAGATTCAGAGCCCCCAACAAAAACAAAATCCATATGGATCAACAACCACCAAATCTAATCTCCGTGTCCACCCAAACAGACTCTACATCAAATAAGGGTAGAGGATTAGACCCCCTAGACCCGACAAGACATGAAGCCCTATTTACTGTTTACGACCAAACCCCCACTCCACTTTATCGGGAGAACCTTAATCGCGTATTTAACGAAGAATTTATCGCTCAAGCCTCGAAAAAAGAATTGAGTCCCATTATTGAATTTGTAAAAAAACTCCGAATGGGAAAAACTTAAAGCTATTAATCCTACTTACTATCGTATCCGAAGAGACCTTTCGGTCTCCCCTTCAGGATGTTTAATTTACGACAACAAACTTGTTATCCCCAACAAGCTGAAAGGGATGGTACTCGAAACAATCCATAACAAACACCCGGGTCAAGCCGGTATGCTTGCCCTCGCCCAACTGATTTGGTATCCTCACATCCATTCAGAAATTGTTGCCCAAGCCCAAGCATGCCGCCACTGCACCGAAAAAGACAAGAAAATCCTGAAACATGACGTACTCACCAACGAAGAGATGTGGCGCTACGACGGACTATCGGAAGACAACCTGGACATAGCATACAAGGAACCAGAAAACCCAACCCCCATCAGTATTGACAGCGATGAGTCCGACAACATGCCGCTCCGCCCTCGCTCCCCACGTAAGATAACACCATCCGAAATTCATTTCACCATAGGTGACAAAACATCAAAACTAGTAGTAAACAAACGTAATGTAGCAAAGAAAACAATCACACGAAAAACAAAAGAACCAAGACCAACACTCGCACCACAATGGAACATAATTCCAGATGGAACCATAACAAATTACACACCTCACACAATCACAGTTGACACGCCCTTAAGAAAAAACACAGTCAATAGAAAAAGTGACATTGCTATCGCAACAGAAACTAAACCACGACTAATACACATGGTAGCTTGCAAAACTGTAGGTGAATATAAACGCAACCAGGAAAAAATAAGAAAATTCTGTTTAGATGAAGCACGCAACAACGCATCAAGGAACCAACAACCGAACCAAGGACCATCAGCCGAGTCCATCTGGACCAAAGAGAAAGTCAAGAAATTAGCGCAGACCAACCAACAACAACAACAACAAAGAACACCCAAAAGAAAAGCGTCAACGAAGCCAGCACCCCCACGCACGCCCAAAACAAACAAAAGAAAATTATCCGCATCAAAATCACCAGCACAAGTCTCATTCAACATGAGAGCACAACAAGCAGCCCTAAACTACGCATCAGAGTCACCGAAGAAAAAACATCCGTTAAGTAACAAAGTAGTTCAATTTACCGACGACACAAACGACAACCCAGATACGGTAATATACAACATACAACAGGATCCAGACGTATATACACCATTCCGAATAGTAACATCATCAAACCCCAGCATATTCTCGGACCCTGCCTTCACAAACAGCCAAGATCATCAACCTATATCATCGGAAACAGACCTACAGGAAGAATGCCAGATTTCAATAATACCGGCACCCACCAAAAGCACGACTAAAACAACGGTACAGGTCCAAATGGATACAACCGAAGACACGGCAACCAAAAATGAAACAATCCACATGGACCAAAACATAGGCGACAGCATAATAGTGGAAGACCAACTCAAACCACCATCGGTGATCTTCCTCGACTCTCCTGATGGAGATCCAGAAGGAGCAGGTAACAACCCCAGCCAGCTACCCCACTCGACAAGCGAACTCGAAAACGAGGAAAACCAGGCAAATCCACCAACGACCCAAGCTGTCACAAGCAAAGCCCCAACAGCTACAACAACCCTATACACAACATCGTGCGATTCTCCAAGCGGAACGTCAAGTGTATATGCTACTCCCCCATTTCACCCTACAAAAGAGAGAACTCAGACAGTTGTACTACTGATGTGTAAACTTAGAAACTCACAAACGAACTGTTAGAAATAGCACCTCGTTTGCCCCAGCGGGGGGTATGTGATACTCCATGTGGAGTCGTAACCAAGTACTTCAAGTATTATGTATAAACACTTTAACTTCATATGTTATATAATAACCTCCTGTAAATAAGTTCACTTTGTGTTATTTGTTAACGCTACAGTTCCGGTTGACTAGACCGGTACTTAGCTGGTTCGTCTGACAAGAGATGCAAACTCGCAGACGTAAAATAAGCAAACTGAAAAACAGTTAGTTAACGCGTGGCCTAAATTCAACTTTGAACGTTGTTCTTTTATCCGCCAAGATTGAACTATCATATAGAGTGAGACCTACTCTCACCCCTGAGCGAAGCCCAAGACTTAGAGTAGAACGTCCGGCCATAGTCCATTCGGACCAACCCACATTAGACAATATTCGCACCGATACTCGTCCCACTACACTCCACACGGATCTCCATCACAATAATAATAATAATAATAATAATAATAATAATAATAATAATAATAATAATAATAATAATAATAATAATAATAATAATAATAATAATAATAATAATAATAATAATAATAATAATAATAATAATAATAATAATAATAATAATAATAATAATAATAATAATAATAATAATAATAATAATAATAATAATAATAATAATAATAAAAATAATAATAATAATAATAATAATAATAATAATAATACTAATAATAATAATAATAATAATAATAATAATAATAATAATAATACTAATAATAATAATAATAATAAGAATAATAATAATAATAATAATAATAATAATAATAATAAAAATAATAATAATAATAATAATAATAATAATAAAAATAATAATAATAATAATAATAATAATAATAATAATAATAATAATAATAATAATAATAATTGTGATACAGGAGTATCCAGGGTGTAGGAGCCAGTAACCTAGCTTTAAACTATCTACGTATAAACACTTTATGCATATGTTATTTAAATACTGTCTTTGTAAATAAGTACCATCTGGTGTTAGTTGCTCTTTTGCAGCAACCTGTCTGTTATACAGAAAAAGTGTTAATAACACATTAATAGAGTGCAGACTAGAAAAGATAGCGTTATGATACGGTCGCCTCGTGGCCAAATAAATGTTTCTGCACAATCTGGTTTTCCATTAGAGAATAGCGATAGCTACAAGAGTCAAGAAATAAATACATTAATTGTACCATCAACATCATCCTCTAACACAAATACTGATAACCAACTGGTTTGGTCATCCCCTATTCGAAGCAGTTTAAATCTTCAAATTACACGACAGATCGCATATTCAAATTGCCTTCTCGACATGGCGCAGTCAGCTAAAACTCCATTAGGAGTAAACCGGTGTTGGGAATCTGGAGCAACACCCCCAATAGAATGGAGGCAATGGTTCTCCACACTAAAAATGGCGATAATGGCACGCGACACTATCGAAGTAGACAAGTTACTCAAAATGAAACCACAACCCACAGACTTATTTTACCCCACACTACCAACATACGAAGAAGAATTTGAAGGAGAGACAGAAGACGAAGCAAGAAATAGAGTGCAGAGAAACGAAAGAAGGAGAGTAGACTTTGAGAACGAAGGCAAGGTAATAGAACGTAATGGAGCACTAGTAGACAGGATACCGTGGGACGAAGCGGACACAAAAGTTAAAAGTCCTATTTACTTATCACTTGGAGCAGAAGCAAGAAGAAATTATCACCAGAAAAACCCACACACACACGCAAATAGAAAAATGCACCACACACCAACTAGTACACGAACTCAATATCACATTCACCATTCCACGAAACACCACATTCGACAGATTCAAATTTTTCAAATATATTCAACAATCACACGAATCACTAGAGACATTTTACAGTAGAATAAGTGAAGCAGGTGCCCTCTGCAAATTCAAAGATTTGGAGGAAGATTTGGTAAAGGACCTCTTCATATCAAATATGACTAACACATCAATTGAAATGGATCTTTTATCTGAAGTGAGAACGCCACAACAAGTACTTAATTCCGCCATCAACAGAGAGAGGGGACAAGCAAACCAACAGAAGATATTCAGAGCACACACAAACAATACCAGTTGGTCACAAGTATCGTACATCAGAAACAAGCCAAGAACATCCTTCCCACAACGCACAATATAACAACCAATTCTACCTACACCATCAACTGGAAAAATAGAACCATGCTATAAATGAGGTTGAGCATTTATAAAAAATCATCTAAACATGTGTAAAACCAAAAACTTCACTTGAAAAATATGCAAAAAGATCGGTCACTTCACATCGATGTGCAAAACACCAATGCCAGAAAGAAGAAACCCCCAATTTAGACAAGACTACAGAAAAAAACATACAACAACAAAGCACCCCTCAAACAAGAAGAGTTCGACATGTGAAAAAACAAGAAAAGTGCGTCGAGGAAGAGGAAACAGAAGAGGAAACAGTTGACGCAGAAGCCGCTCTCTACAGAAAAGAATTAATGGAAGATTGGTCATCAGTGAGCACAATAAGACCATAGGAACTGAAGAAAATAAACAGTATATCGTTTAACAAAGAAGCAGGAGGTGAATGTTGGGTCAAGACTAAATGCAACAACATAGTAATGGATTGGTTAGCAGACACAAGCTCACCCCTATCTTTCATGGAGCATGCAAAAGCAAAAGAGATCACAAACAAAAACAAAGCAAGCAGAATAACAACATTTGACAAGAAATCAAGATATAAATGTTTCAACAATCAGGACATAAAGATATCAGGGGTAAAACACATCACACTCAAGTCAGGAGCATGGACGGCAAAAAACTGTAGCATCCTACTGGTTAAGCATCTACCGCAACCTGTGATGGGCAGAGAGATCCTACAACAATTAGGAATCTATCTAACAGCAACAAAACCAACTGATAAGACCATTGGCTTAATATCGTATGCATCAACAGAACAAAACATCATCAAATGGATATTCAAAAAATACCCACACCTATGTACACGCCTAGGACGTTCAAAAAACCTTACGGCAAAGTCAACTTTCAAAGAAAAATTTACTCCAACACAACACAAAGGTAGACCAGTCCCATTACACTTACTAGAACGGGTGGAACAAGAATTAGAAAAATTAATCGAGGACAAACAAATAATGAGACTCGAGAAATGCTCAGACGAATACTTCATAAGCCCTGTAGTAATTACAGTCAAAAAGGACAAAAGCGTCAAAATCGCACTTGACTCAAAAAAACTAAACGACGCAATCCACAAAAAAATACCAAATGCAAAGCATCGACCACCTCATAGACGCAGTAGCAAACTACGTATCCGAACGGAGCACAGAACAAGGAACATTTTACTTCTCAAAAATAGATCTGAAACATGCATATAGCCAAATACCTCTAGATCCACAACTACAAAAACACTGCAATTTTAACATATTAGGAGGAAAAGCAACAGGCACTTACAGATTCCTAAGTAGTTTTTACGGACTAACAGACATGCCAGCAACATTTCAAAAAACCGTAGACGTCACACTAAGAAACTGTCACAACAAATTTGCATTCCTAGATGACATTCTAGTAATAACCAAAGGCAACATAACAGATCACGAAACAGAACTAGACAAAATATTATACCTAATGGACAAAGAGAACCTAGCAATAAAATTACAGAAATGCGAATTTGCTATCATATAAAGTGAGACCTACTCTCACCCCTGAGCGAAGCCCAAGACTTAGAGTAGAACGTCCGGCCATAGTCCATTCGGACCAACCCACATTAGACAATATTCGCACTGATACTCGTCCCACTACACTCCACACGGAGAATCAAAAGGATCTCTATCACAATAATAATAATAATAATAATAATAATAATAATAATAATAATAATAATAATAATAATAATAACAATAATAATAATAATAATAATAATAATAATAATAATAATAATAATAATAATAATAATAATAATAATAATAATAATAATAATAATAATAATAATAATAATAATAATAATAATAATAATAATAATAATAATAATAATAATAATAATAATAATAATAATAATAATAATAATAATAATAATAATAATAATAATAATAATAATAATAATAATAATAATAATAATAATAATAATAATAATAAAAATAATAATAATAATAATAAAAATAATAATAATAATAATAATAATAATAATAACACTAATAATAATAAGAATAATAATAATAATAATAATAATAATAATAATAATAAAAATAATAATAATAATAATAATAATAATAAAAATAATAATAATAATAATAATAATAATAAAAAAATAATAATAATAATAATAATAATAATAATAATAATAATAATAATAATAATAATTTTGATACAGGAGTATCCAGGGTGTAGGAGCCAGTAACCTAGCTTTAAACTATCTACGTATAAACACTTTATGCATATGTTATTTAAATACTGTTTTTGTAAATAAGTACCATCTGGTGTTAGTTGTTCGTTTGAAGCAACCTGTCTGTTATACAGAAAAAGTGTTAATAACACATTAATAGAGTGCAGACTAGAAAAGATAGCGTTATGATACGGTCGCCTCGTGGCCAAATAAATGTTTCTGCACAATCTGGTTTTCCATTAGAGAATAGCGATAGCTACAAGAGTCAAGAAATAAATACGTTAATTGTACCATCAACATCATCCTCTAACACGAATACTGATAACCAACTGGTTTGGTCATCCCCTATTCGAAACAGTTTAAATCTTCAAATTACACGACAGATCGCATATTCAAATTGCCTTCTCGACATGGCGCAGTCAGCTAAAACTCCATTAGGAGTAAACCCGTATTGGGAATCTGGAGCAACACCCCCAATAGAATGGAAGCAATGGTTCTCCACACTAAAAATGGCGATAATGGCACGCGACACTATCGAAGGAGACAAGTTACTCAAAATGAAACCACAACCCACAGACTTATTTTACCCCACACTACCAACATACGAAGAAGAATTTGAAGGAGAGACAGAAGACGAAGCAAGAAATAGAGTGCAGAGAAACGAAAGTCGGAGAGTAGACTTTGAGAACGAAGGCAAGGTAATAGAACGTAAAGGAGCACTAGTAGACAGGATACCGTGGGACGAAGCGGACACAAAAGTTAAAAGTCCTATTTACTTATCACTTGGAGCAGAAGCAAGAAGAAATTATCACCAGAAAAACCCACACACACACGCAAATAGAAAAATGCACCACACACCAACTAGTACACGAACTCAATATCACATTCACCATTCCACGAAACACCACATTCGACAGATTCAAATTTTTCAAATATATTCAACAATCACACGAATCACTAGAGACATTTTACAGTAGAATAAGTGAAGCAGGTGCCCTCTGCAAACTCAAAGATTTGGAGGAAGATTTGGTAAAGGACCTCTTCATATCAAATATGACTAACACATCAATTGAAATGGATCTTTTATCTGAAGTGAGAACGCCACAACAAGTACTTAATTCCGCCATCAACAGAGAGAGGGGACAAGCAAACCAACAGGAGATATTCAGAGCACACACAAACAATACCAGTTGGTCACAAGTATCGTACATCAGAAACAAGCCAAGAACATCCTTCCCACAACGCACAATATAACAACCAATTCTACCTACACCACCAACTGGAAAAATAGAACCATGCTATAAATGAGGTTGAGCATTTATAAAAAATCATCTAAACATGTGTAAAACCAAAAACTTCACTTGAAAAATATGCAAAAAGATCGGTCACTTCACATCGATGTGCAAAACACCAATGCCAGAAAGAAGAAACCCCCAATTTAGACAAGACTACAGAAAAAAACATACAACAACAAAGCACCCCTCAAACAAGAAGAGTTCGACATGTGAAAAAACAAGAAAAGTGCGTCGAGGAAGAGGAAACAGAAGAGGAAACAGTTGACGCAGAAGCCGCTCTCTACAGAAAAGAATTAATGGAAGATTGGTCATCAGTGAGCACAATAAGACCATAGGAACTGAAGAAAATAAACAGTATATCGTTTAACAAAGAAGCAGGAGGTGAATGTTGGGTCAAGACTAAATGCAACAACATAGTAATGGATTGGTTAGCAGACACAAGCTCACCCCTATCTTTCATGGAGCATGCAAAAGCAAAAGAGATCACAAACAAAAACAAAGCAAGCAGAATAACAACATTTGACAAGAAATCAAGATATAAATGTTTCAACAATCAGGACATAAAGATATCAGGGGTAAAACACATCACACTCAAGTCAGGAGCATGGACGGCAAAAAACTGTAGCATCCTACTGGTTAAGCATCTACCGCAACCTGTGATGGGCAGAGAGATCCTACAACAATTAGGAATAACAGCAACAAAACCAACTGATAAGACCATTGGCTTAATATCGTATGCATCAACAGAACAAAACATCATAAAATGGATATTCAAAAAATACCCACACCTATGTACACGCCTAGGACGTTCAAAAAACCTTACGGCAAAGTCAACTTTCAAAGAAAAATTTACTCCAACACAACACAAAGGTAGACCAGTCCCATTACACTTACTAGAACGGGTAGAACAAGAATTAGAAAAATTAATTGAGGACAAACAAATAATGAGACTCGAGAAATGCTCAGACGAATACTTCATAAGCCCTGTAGTAATTACAGTCAAAAAGGACAAAAGCGTCAAAATCGCACTTGACTCAAAAAAACTAAACGACGCAATCCACAAAAAAATACCAAATGCAAAGCATCGACCACCTCATAGACGCAGTAGCAAACTACGTATCCGAATGGAGCACAGAACAAGGAACATTTTACTTCTCAAAAATAGATCTGAAACATGCATATAGCCAAATACCTCTAGATCCACAACTACAAAAACACTGCAATTTTAACATATTAGGAGGAAAAGCAACAGGCACTTACAGATTCCTAAGTGGTTTTTACGGACTAACAGACATGCCAGCAACATTTCAAAAAACCGTAGACGTCACACTAAGAAACTGTCACAACAAATTTGCATTCCCAGATGACATTCTAGTAATAACCAAAGGCAACATAACAGATCACGAAAAAGAACTAGACAAAACATTATACCTAATGGACAAAGAGAACCTAGCAATAAAATTACAGAAATGCGAATTTGCTATGAAGCAAATAACTTAGCTAGGTTACGAAATAACATCAACTGGTATAACACCTACCAAAAAGAAGTGCGAATCAATAAACAAACTAGAAACACCCAAAAGACTAAAACAACTCAGATCATTCATGGGATGCATACACCACTTGATAAAATTTACACCGAGACTAGCAGAGCTATTCGAACCCCTCAGACCACTTCTCTCAAAAAACAACACAAAAGCACAAAATAAACTAGACTGGAAAAAAGAACACACAAAAGCATTTGAGAATATCAAAAAACAAATAATAAACATCACGGAGAATAAACATTTTGACATAACCAAAGATACAAGAATATAAAGCGATGCAAGCAAAAAAGGGCTAAGGGCCTGCTTGGAACAAAAGCACGGTCAAATAAGGAAACCAGTTGCATATGCTAGCAGATTTTTGAATAAACTAGACGAAAGATGCAGCACAAACGAACTAGAATTATTAGCTATAGTATGGGCACTAGAACACTTCAAATATTATCTTTACGGTAACAAATTCACTCTCCAAACGGATCACCAAGCCCTATTGTCAGCACTAAAAAACAACAGAGGAAATAAAACATACCAAAGCAGATTATTGAGATGGGTAGACAGACTACTACCATTTAATTTCATAATAGAACATATACCGGGGAAAAATATGGGGTTTGCTGATTACCCAAGCAGACACCCATCAGGGTCTCCAACACCAATAAACGAGGACGATGAAAAGTTCGTAATAATCTTGATAGATGAAATTAAACACGCCTTTCTGAAACGAACCATAAATCCACTTGGCTCAAATAAACCAACTGGTAAATTTAACCAATCGGAGAGCTCAGTTCAAAATGAACGAAATGACGTCACAAACACTAAAGAAAATACACACTCTAAAGAAAGCGCTTTTTGCCATATTAACTCTAGAAACAAGTTGATTCTTTCATCTCACTCTTTATTATCACGAATTAAACCAAAATTGATCGCTATTACAACTCGCGCTTGCCCAAAATTAAACACAGTTGACATCCCCATTAAAAAACGCTTCCGCGCCCCCAATAAAAACAATTCTCCAATGGTGATACAAAATCCTAGCAAAATAATGCGCGACACTAGCACGCAAACGGACCCGGACTCTAACAAAGGCAAAGGCCTAACTGTACTTAACCCGGATAAACACGCCGAACTATTAACGGCAATTGACAACACCCCCACGCCGGAATATCGGATGAACTTTATGAGAGTATTTAATGAAAAATTCATTGCGGAAAATTCAAAGAAGGACTTGGGACCAATTATCGATGTAGTTGAAAGTCAAGACTGGCTAACATTAAAGAAAGCTAACCCAGTATTCCATAAAATTTACCGCGATCTATCCGTTACTCCATCAGGTTGCCTTTTATATGACAACCGATTGGTTATCCCGGCGAAACTGAGACCAATGGTTCTTCAAACTATTCATAGCAAACACCCAGGCCAAGCGGATATGCTTGCGCTAGCAAAACTCGTATGGTACCCACACATACACAGCGAGATTGTCGCACAGCCGCAGAGCTGCAGACACTGCATCGAAAAAGGTAAAAATCTAAAACCATTAACCCCAAAAACAAATCTAGGCTCATTATCATCACTAGTAGAACCAAATGAAGAAATACAAATGGACTTTGCGGACCCAATCCCATATAAGAATAACACACAAAATAATTATATATTAGTCACAGTCGATAGACTGTCAAAATACCCGCATGCAGCAATATTTAACAACTGCGACACAAACTCAGCTATAGAATACCTTGAAAACTACTGTAAAGTACACGGAATACCACGTTCAATTA
>NC_134480.1:27704744-27757244 GCF_964194025.1 Convolutriloba macropyga | reverse complement strand
TTTGTATTTTACTGAAGTAATTACACCAGAAATCACAACAGATATTTATCTCCCAATATCGATTGCAGATTTCAGCAACAACACTGATGCCTATGCAAAATAGCTCCTGATAGTCGAATTTATCTGTCAAAGGTTTTATGCTAAACAAATGAAACCAAAGTGATTTGTCAAAAAATCGTTTTTCTATCAACATTAAACAAGCAGCAAATACTGTGGCGATGAAAACCGATTTTTGCAGTGTTGTTGGCCAGTCAGTCTAACTCGACATGGTTGGTTCCGAGTAACAAGGTTCTCTTTCGGATCTTCGAACTTACCGGTTGTACGCTCAAATTCATCAGATCTTTTCCTTCAGTCAACAACTTCTTTCTCATGCAATTGCACTTCTTTGATCAATGACTTTGAGATATACACATTGTAGCGCTTGCTATCAAATTTTGGCTCGTAATTGCTAAGCCTTGACGCAAGTGCCAAAAATTTGCCGACAGTGTATAGCCATAGGACATTTTGTACTTGCCTTTGAGGCTTATATTCACGATTAAATTTGTGTTCGGAAACAAAATCTTGTCTTCGAAAACAGTTAACTAAACCGAGTGTTTGGGAGCAAAAAGTTATCAGAGTTCTTTTCGACTGTATATTTTCTCCTTAGACAACAGTAGCGCCAATTTAATGGGTTTATGGCTGCTCACAGCTGTCTTTCGGCTCGGGAAGACAACTGAATCTGAACTCAAAAGCATAATTTTGTTCACGTGAGAGGTTATCAGACTATTTAGTATTTAGGGGTGGCTAAGGCGGAGTTCTATACGACAAGGCATCCAAAGTTCTTTTGACTTCAGACACTGGGCCCCCCAGATCCACGAAGTCTTTCGCTATTTTATTTGGTGCCGTCAAAACAAAAACCAGTAACCGAACAGCCGTCCCCGATGTAGACCATATCAGGTGACGTCTCCAGGCATTTGAAATCCTCCCTGGAGTAACCCCTGCAGGAAGCATGGACCACGTCAGGCAGCACACACACAGGATACAGATTTCACTCGGGGACTTCACTCGGGGACCCATCTCGATCACCACGTGCTAGGCATATCAAACAAGAAAAATTTTAAGTTTTTGTAAATTTTTTGCAAAATTTTTATCAAGATTCAGATTAAATTATTTAGACGGTGATGCAGAACAAAACCCTAGGCTTTTTTGAGGTCTGATGAGTTGATTAAAAATTTGAATGAGGGGAGAAAGAGAGAAAAAGGATCCAATTAAAAATTTAGTTGAAAAATTTTGATCACAACACAAAACTTTCAATACTGGGAACATGGTTGACTGAAAACAAAATTTCCTCATTGTGGAAAAAATTGAATGGATCACATAAAACTTTTAATAAAGATTGCAAATTAAGAAAAAAAGAACAAAGTCGTTGTTGCTTTTTTTGTACTAAAAATTTTGCTCCTAGAGTCAGAGCCGACATAGATACCTTTGTATCACGTGGTTTTGATTCAGTTGGGGTCAATTGAATAAAAAAAATTGGCAAGACATGCGAAGAAAAGCTTATAAAAAATGTTGCTTACGCATCTCGAAAGCACCTCAACAGCAATTAATGAACATTTTTCGTAAAACTTTGCCTTGAAACTTAGATGAAGCTATTGTGGAATGTGATTCGGTAACTTTGATGGAAGACAATTTTATTGGCTACTTAATCAACTATGAGAAAAATTGCCGGAACATTACTGCGTATGTTCTAAATTTGGCTCCACCGAACAACAAAACTAAGCTGAACAATCTCTCAAAATCTAATAAAAGCCACATCGTAACTGATTGCGAAATAACAGATGCTTCTTTCGTTTTCGATTGATTATTTTAAGTCGACCACTTTCGATCGGAAACAGAATAGATCCGAAATTCTCTGTAAAAAGTAATCATTAATTACCACGAAATAAAGTGATTTTGATAAAAATAGAGAGAAAATATTGAATAATCAATCTCGGGCAGTCTTTAGCTTCTCAACAAAAGAGAAATTCGAATTTTTCCTGTTTCATTGTTGTAGATATATTTGCAATGCTTATTAAAATTGTATCTCTAACCGTTAAAAAAAATTCATGAAGTGAGATCAACCAATAGGAGCAAGAAAATTTTGAACAGTTTGAGAATAAAATAGATCGACTTCGAATGTTTATTGGCTTTCAAAAAAGAGCAGAGACAAAACGTAATTTTTAGGCGACAACATTTAATTTCAGACAAACAGTTTTGCCAAAAAAATCCCACCAAATGAAAGTGAAAGAGAGTTCCTCAAAAGAAATTTGGGAGAAGCAATAAATTCAATTTTGAAACACTTTTTTTAGACTACAAGGCATAAAAGATAGATGAAAATCAATAAACAGCATGTGAGGTTCGTTACATCTATCTAACAAGGAACAACAAAAAGTATCGTAAAATTCCATGCAACAAATAGGAAGCTATACCGGAATAAAACATCTCTTTTTACATTTGAGACACCAAATTGAGAACAATTTGCGTTTTAAAACATGCTGGGGATTTGAATTAATAAGGGATTTGAATCAAAAATAACCTTCAAGTCCATGCTCCGTTCTTTCTTGCGCAGCTAAAGACAAAATTTGTGTAACTGCGTTATAATTAAATTACATATTCAGCAAAAGTTTGCGACAACAAATTTTTCCCAGTCGGTTGTAAGATGCGAATGTTACATCTTAAATCAAAACAGATGATCAACTAATTGTTTTTGACAGCAGAACTATATCAAGTTCCTCAAAAGTGGTAAAGGAGAAGTAAATGTCTTCTAGATCGAAACCCTTTCCAGAGACTGCAAAGAGAGAAAGATTAACGAAAATTTGAAAACACCCTGAGAAGTTCTTTGCAATTATGTCTTTCGGACCTTGCACAGTCCTTTCTTGGGCAATTAAAGAATTAAAGACTAAGTATGTGTTAATGCTTTACAATTATTTTATGTATTCAGCGAAAGTTTGCGACAACAAACTTTTCCCAGTCAGATAGCGGAAACTTCCAATTGCCTTTACTCAACAAATGTGATAAATTAAAAGTTATTAGCAATCGAGCTCTATCAGTCACTATTCCAAATTTTGAGTTTTATCGAAAAAATTGTGCAAAAAATATCAAATTATCGTATGGACAAAAACATAATGAGTCAAGTATAGGTCAAATTCACAAAAAAGTTCTACCAGCGATGACTTAATCTTACTAACGGAGTCATGTAAAAATAGATAGAAGAAAGTTGATTCAATGAAATTTCAAGGACTCATCGAGAGCATTTGGTTCAATTTCATTTGAATCTCCAACAAAATTTCAAGGAAGTGGGATTAAATCAAATTGCAATAAAATTATTTGTAATTATCAAATCACTAGGTACCGACGAATGCGTGTTAATGGTTTATACCATGTTTAGTACTAAATAAAGGAGACGTGAACCAAATCTAGGTTGCTTGTTCCATTAATGTTTGGCTTAGAAGTTAACGATCTCAAATTTGAACGCAGATAAAAAAGATTATATCAAATTCAGAACAAGTTGTAACTTAACCAAAGAATTTAAAACTTTTGTTGTCGCCAACAAAATTGTTTCAAAAAACAAATTCATGTATCTTGTCATAACAATTAATAATAAACTCCAATTTGAATCTCAATTAAGAAAAACACAGAGAATGGCAGCACCTAAAAAACCATAAAAACAAATGCGTTTTCGCATTGAGAATAGTCGACGCTGTTTTTTTAACCATTTGAAAAAATCTGTTTCGTTTTCAGATCGACCAGTCAACTATAGATTGAAAGTAACTTTTTAAACTTTTAATTAGAAAGCTCAAACGCTGTGAGGGTCAAAAAAATACTTTAAGTGTTCAACAGCGACTTGACATACGCTCAGTTTTTTTTGTTATCAGGATGACATCAGCAATCAGAAGCTAGCACTCAGAAGCTAGCAAACAACAAGAAATTACCACATGCATGTCCAAAGAAAAAAAAACTTTTTACAAGAAAACCGGTTGGCCAATTATCTTAACAACTCGTCTTTTCATGCCATAGCTAGCGCTAGGAAATTTCTACCCAAATCACAGTTTTTCAACCCAAATAAAACAAAACAGAAAAGAAACGTTTTAAAAAAAAAGAGTTTAACTTGACATTTAACAATGAGTTTTCCGGAGTTTGAGCATTCGAAATGAGAAAATCATTGTTTTTGTTTGAAAAATTTGACAGAGCCCAGAAAATCTTTTTAGATGATTTATATATGGATTTTTTACGCAATTTGGTTATGTTTGAAACTGCTTGAATTTGCATACATTTGATTAAATTAAAGCATCGTTTTCCATATTTTTCTTGTTGATCTTCTTCTATTGTTCAATTCATAATCAAACTCTTTCACAAATGCTAGCATCGACCAGATTAAAATTGTCCGCGAATAATAATTAAGAAACAATTATATCAACTAGTAAATCGAAAACAGGAGAACAAACATTTAATATTTTCATTACTGCAAAACTTTCGGAAGGTCCGAAAATAAACCATTAGCAAATCAATTAGATTAAATTAAACAATTTTTATAATTTTTTCTTCTGTTTTCAAACTTTCATATTGAAAGTTTATTTAAACGTTTTTATTTCCATTATTTTCGTTAACCAATAAACTCCAGAAGGAAAACATGCTTGAGAGTTATTTTGCTCTAGGGAGCAAGTTATTTGCAATAGTATATTTTAGTGTTTGTTCTCGTCCTTCGTTTCCGTTGCGCGTCTTGATGGATTGTTTGCCCAGACCTATTTGCAAGGCCTCCAAAGTCATTAGTTTTTCTGCCTCAGAGCATTGGTTTATTACGGTGTAATAAAACGCCAGATGTTGTCTCTCTGGTCAATCTTTATTTTGACTTTCTAATATCCTCATTGTTGCAAATAGAAGGTTTGCCAAATATAGACGGAACTTAAAAGATGGAACTTTGTTTATGAAATTAGGTATAGTGGACTATAACCCACTATACCTAATTTCATAAACAAGTGGAACGATATTTTGCCGGGCATTTTTAGGAATGAAAGACAAGAACAAACTTTTCTATCAGCAGAAGTTTTTTTTTTAAATGGAAGCACCAGATCTTTCTAGTTCGCACTGATATTTGTGGTAAAAATGTTTTTCGGTTTTGCCTGTTGCAAATGTTCTGTGTTTGCGATATTTTTACTTTTTCAAATTTTTCTTTTTAAAACCTTTGCTTGAAGTCCAGTCCTTCGGATATGGTTTCCTTTTAAAAATACTTCAATTTTTTGTGCATCGTCGAACCCTTGGCAATGACTAGTAATTCTAAACGTGCTATCACAGCAGTCTGTTTGATGTCCTTATGTGCTGCCTTGATCCACAACTCTTGATTTGAAGTAAAATCTATATTGATTATTTTAAACAATTCACACTGTTTTCTTGCATTTTCATGCGTTTTACGGCATGCAACGCACGAAAAAAAAAACATTTCAAAAGTACAAATAGTACAAAAAGTAAATATATTGAAAATGGACATGCGATGCCTGCTTGCACTACTCTAGAAAGAGCCGGACTGAAATTTGGATCTTTGGTTGAAAATTGTTCGCGACAAGCTCAACGAAGTATCTTCAGAAATTGGCCAGCAAGGAAGTTGAAGATTTAAACTTTTCTGCAACTCGAAGTTTAATATATGGACAGTCAGTCTGCCAGTACAGCTACATTTTTTCAGAGGGTACATTGTGCAGCTCATGGCCACCAATCAAGTCAGATCCCTCAACGCTAATCTGTTGATCTCAACGTCATCTTTACACAGTTAGTGAGTTTTTAAATTCTACTCCTCTGCATAAAGAGGACTAGAATTATAAAAAACTCACAAATTGTGTAAAGATGACGTTGAGATCAACAGATTAGCGTTGAGGGATCTGACTTGATTGGTGATATAAAACATGGAGGCCTATTATGGAGAGACAATATGTTTAATTTTAACTATGGATAAAAATAATTAGCTCCTGCTTCAATCATCCATTTTAAACTTATTTTGAACACAAACTCCCCCTGCCAGGTTATCTTATATTTGACTTTGGATTTAAAGTTTTCTTTTATTTAAATTAGTTTGGTTTAAAAATTTTCAAGAGAGGTTTTTCCATAACACAATTGTTTTCAGTACGAAACTTGCTGAGAAACATAGATGAATTTATACTCTCCACTCTTTTTTTCGTGATTTTTGTTGTACATCAATTAGACCAATTTTCTAAAATTAATCTAGTTCATTTCTCGTCTCGATATTTGGACAAATAAGGCATAATTTATATCAGTAAATATGTTGAACTAAATATGGTTTTCAGGAGAAAAAAAAGGAGAAAAATACTTTTCTTTAGAATCATTTTCTACAAAGTTTTGTAATCTGTGAATTCAACTTTTGACATTGGTTCTTAGGTCGTTGTTTTCCTGACTTGGCGCTACGCGACGCTGAATTATGTCGGAACCCGATAGTTTCGGAGTCGCGCATTATCTCTTCCTTTTTTTTGGAACGGGAAGAAAATCAACTAATCAATCTTGGTGCTTTTAAATCATTGTTAAATCTGCCTGTTCACAATTTGATTATATCAAAAAGATCTTTATTCCATTATTTTATTTTTATTTATTTTAGCAGAGGAAAGAATCTGAGCTGGATTTGAATGTTGAGTAAACAGTAAGCATAAACTAGCAGCAAATAACGCTTTTTTATCAACCACGTCATTTGATTGCCAATTTTTTGTGAAAAATTGCAAAAATTTAGGCACAAAAATTAACCGCACAATTTGATAAGCGTTAGATTACGTCAAACTATTTTGACAAAATTTTCCCACAATCAAAGATTTTCGCGGACAGCGGCACGCACCATTAAACTGCTTAGTAACAGTTATTTTGGATTTATCATCTGCGATTTTGCTTCATAAAATATTCATTAGCTCGCCGTTCTCCCAGCGAAGCGGAGATATATTTACGTTTGCGAATTTTATGGCCACTATACATTAAACAACATCGAAAAAGGTAGAAAAAAACAAAAACAAGTCTTGCGTCTCTTAATATTAAATTCATTCACTGCTCAAAATGAATAAGAAACCATAATATACATAGCCTGAACGTTTCAAGATTGAATGCTGTTTTATTTTCAGTTGTCTTAGTTTGCTATTGGTATAGCTATCATATTTTTATACCGTGCTTTTATTGAATGACCAACACATTTTACACGCAAATAAACATTTTGATCAAAAATCTTCGTGAAAAACGCTTTTAACGTTGTTCAAACTGAAAAACTATATTAAATTATTGCCACTATGCAAATACCTACCCGCACAAAATTTGATAACAACAGTTCTGTTAAAAACTAATTACTACATTTTTTAACAAGTTTCTTTTTACCAAATACAAAGTTTATTTGCTTTAATTAGTTATTATTTATAACTAGTCTTCTTCAAGTCAATATCGCAACAGGAGTGGTTATTCAACTGTTTTTGACAATTTGCACGTGAAGTTTGACCGGGACAGACTTTTTCAGAACTTTGAGTTAGATTTTAGAAGAGCGAGCAATGGCCCCCCAGACTACATTAGCTGACCTTATTGACATGTCCCTCGGGACCCCTGAGGTAAGGTACTGTTGTTCTTACCAGATGAAAGTGGGGAGAATACTAGCTTCATTATGTTTTTAAGTGATTCAGAACTTGATGATCATTAACATGTTTTGCCTAACTAAGTTTAATTCTAGTTTAGAATGATGTTGTCTACAAAATTGGAAAAAAAATTAAATAGAAACAAAAGGTTTTTTTGACACATAACCTTGTGGTGATAAGTTGCACAGGTGTGTTGAATTCGAAAAGTTAGGTAATAAACTAGTACTCTGAAAAATAAGCTACTGGGAAGCGGTAAGGTGGAAATCTAAATAACAGGCTGTATCATCCATATGAAAAAAATTTATAGTTGCCGATTTTGTTTACTTGTTTCTAAGTTGCAATGCCATATGGTCTATGAAGCGTTAACGATGCTATGCAAATCTAACACTAGTCTTGCAATCCTTGTACAAATATCAAAAAGTTGTACAAATATCAGAACACGGAGTTATCAATTAAGAGTTTTTTATTACAATTAGGCTTTGATGATTATCACAATAACAAAAACTCGTGTTTTAGCAAAAATATTTTCAGTTTAAATCAATTGAAAAACATAAAAAAATAAAAATTTGAAGCATTTTTGCTCGTTTCTTGACACTGACTTTCACCACATCTTTTTTTTGTTCATCTCTAGTTTTGTGATTTCTTCCAGTAGGGTTCAATTTCAAAATAATTAAAATGAAAAATTGGTTAAACCAGTTTTCCTCTATTCAGAACAAAAAAAAAATTTGCTCATTTTCTAATAAAAACATACCTAGTGTCAATTGTGTTTTTACCAATTATGATTAAATTCCTCAAAATTACAAACTCTTCAAATAATAAAACAGATAAAATTGAATTCTTTTCAACATGAATATGAAACCTAAATCGTAACTGTCAGCTGCTTACGCCAAAACAATTTGTCAAAGCCAGCATTTTTTTTGTTTTTTTTGTGATCAAACTTGTGAGGTTGGACAGATGAGATTATGTATGAGTAGAAGTGGAAAATATTTTGCGTTAAAGTAAATTCTAAAATTTTAGGCATCTTGAGACTAATTCATTTTAAAAGATCTTGATGATATACACACAAACGCAAGCACAGACATCACACACACAAACAAAAGCACTCAGGTACACCCACACAAACTTACACGTTCACACACACACAGAAACAAACACACAAATGCACAGGTTTTCACATGTAATTATTGATGTCATGGTTTTTTTAATTTGTTTTTTTTTCTACGTGACCAAATGTACATGACAAAATGTACATGCAAAATCTCTTCAACCCGTGTTTTTATCTGGCGTAAAAATAATAAAACTTGTCGACGAAGATCGATTCAACTTTTCAGGAGTTGTTCATGAGTCAATGCAAAAGACTTTTCCTTCTGCATGCGAAAGATGTCTCTCGGCCGCTGTTCTCTTAACAACGGAAAGTTGTCCTTGTATATATTGTAATCCACAACAATTGGGCTTGAAAGAACAAGAATGTTGGCGTGGACGAGTATTAATTTATCTGAGGAAAATTTGAACTCACGAACTGGAGAAAAACAAGTTAAACTGACCACAATTTTGAAGCCGTTGTTTCTCAAAACAGATCTTCGTCACTTGAGATCTTTTGCACTTAAATTTCAACACTTCCAAAAATTTTCAGCTCTGGTCTCAGACATACTGCAACGTAGATGAAATGAAATGAAAAATTATCAATAGACAAAAACAGTTTTTCAAGAATTCACAGCTTCAAAATCATTTCAATGAAATCTTTTTAATTCCCAGTGCATAATTATCTTATGAAAAGAATGAAAAGGTTTTTTTTCCACACAGGAAAGGACTGTGGACCAATTTTATCCGGAAGCTAAGTTCTTGGGTTTTTGCTCAAATCGAGGTCGGGATTAGGGGGCGAACTTTAGCTTAACAAAAGTGGACTCAAAGGTGTTTGAGATTGGCAACCAAGATCTTATCAAGATTCATTAATAACGCTTGGTGCTTCAAGTTCCAGACAGTTTTTAAACTTTGTCACGAGTGTCAAGATCTTTCATGTATTAACAAAATTTTTCAAGCCTCGGGTAACTGGGCAATCCATGCTGGAGTCATATATGAAAAGTTGAATTTTCATGCAGGGATAAAGCATGATTTCGATGGTTTTTATAGTATGAACAGATAGACTAATAAATCGAGTATGGACAATATGAAATCATATATGATCCTTGTAAGAAGTGAAACAGAACCACCCTGGGAATGCTTGTGTGTGAACAGGTGGGAGCGGTGAACTTCAACATCCTGCATTCTCTCCTACACCAGTTGTTGAAAGAGGTGGGGTTGGGTGACAAGGCAGCTGCCCCCATTGACACATCTGTCCTCAAGTCTGCAGCTGCTAATGCTACTGCTCCACCAACAACACAACCAGGTATGATTAAAGATTTCAATTGAAATTTTATCAAATAGTATTTTTATATTTATATCTGAACCCAAGCAATTTAACCCAACCCGGGTCGAGGTTTTTAGGTGAATCTTTGTAATAAATGCGGTAAATGCGGTGAATGCGGTGAAAAAAACAAATCACCGCATCTCTTACAAAAATTCACCGCAACATTTTTCAACATTTACTTATTTTCACAAGAAATATCAAAGAAGTAAGTGAGAGTTGGCGCAGTGGAATAAGAAGTCAAAGACATGCAGGAGGAGAAGACATTTTGTAACTTTGAGGGCCTCTTGTTGACGAAAGCGACAATACCTTGTTGCATTTTTTCACAATAAGTAACTGTTCTTCAAGATGAAAACTAGATACGTTAAGCACGGATAACTGACGAAAAAGCGTGAATTTGGTCACTCGTACCCCAGGTCGAGGAAAAATCGGAATCTCTGTAAGATAAGCGTTGAGTTGTTTTTTTTCCACCACAAATTGCGTACATAATTTTGCGGTGAAATGCATTGAATTAATTATTTTCACCGCATTCAACGGAATTCTAACAAAAAAAATAAATTTACGGACAGGGGTTCTCACCTATTTCATGGCTCACATATTATTTCTTGTGAATTTGTGTCAATTGTACTTCAATTTCAAACAATCTTTGATTTTTGTCTCTATTTTTCTATGTTTTCGAATATAAAAACGAATATTGAGGCTTAGAGTTGAAAGAAACAAATGTGTCAAAAGAGGTTAAAAAGTTTCGAACAATTTTTTTCAAATTAACTTTCGTCTGTAGTTACATATTGCAGGTAACAGATTTTTTTTTCAAATTCTGATGATTTTTTTTTTAAATTTAAAGTGGGTGGCATTCAAGGAAGCCGATAAGTAAGCCGGCCAAATTTTGCAAATGAGGTCAAATAAACCAAACAATTTAGGATATTCGTTTGCTAAGTTGTCTCTTGCGGGTCGGTGGGCGCACTTCGCGAGCATCGCAGTTTCACCGCGATTACCAGCCTGCCGTTTCCGTATCACATCTCACAGCGGATGAGAGGCATGGTCATAGAGAGCGGTCCGCTGATGAATGTAACCACTATGTCTCTAAAAATTGACAAATGTTTGTATCTTTGGTGCCCTGTAATCCCTTATAATTTTAAAATTATGCGCAGTCTTGTCTTGATTGTAACTGTTACCAATGTATTATTTTTGATTGATTTCATAACTATTACATAACTTTCGGCTTGCTTTTATGTCGGCTTACTTTGCGATCACCATTAAAATGTGATACATAGAGCCGCACTTACGTAATTCGGAAAAGATGAAATCATCTTATGTTAATTCTAGAACGAATTTTGCAAAACACTCTGAGATTGGACTTTTTAAAGGTTTTTTAGCTATAATGTTCGCAGATAAAACAATTAAATGTCGACAGTGAATGTTTTTCTTATTTTATTTCATCAGCTAGTACAGTGCCGACACTTAAAATTCGACTAATTTTGTTTTATTTAGACTGGGGATTTCTATGTAAGAAGTGCGATTTTTTTCAAATCATAGTAGGTAAATAAGTAGAGTCCACATTAGATGAAAAGTCACTTTTTTCGCTGTGATTTGACTTGCAAAATTAAGCAAGTGATTCAGGTCCAATCTTTATGTAAGTGAAGACCACGTGATTGTAAAAGCGAAACCAAATATAGCAGAATTATGACTTAAAACGTTCAAAATGCTATTATGAATCAAATTTTTATCAAATTGTCGCAAAACAAATTTATTAGTTTCACATATACGCTCAGTTCATTTTTAATTGGATGAATTAATTGAAAACTCATCATGTTGATAAGATTAACCTAAAATGGTTTATGAAATCAATTCAAGAATTTAGGTGAGGTAACTTTTGACCAGTCGATAATGAGCTGTTTTTTTTGACGAAGCCTAAATTTATTCACTGGGAAATTATTGGTTCACGACCGATCATTGTTATTAATATCAGTTCAGTTTGAATTATCAATGGAACTCCACTCGCTATCATCTTGGATAAATCTTTGAGTTATTTCTCCTGTACTCGACCCAAATACTTCATGCAACTGATTTACGATTCATACGATGAGAAATAAAATGGTGCAATAAAATGGTGCAAATCAGAAATCAAATTAAAATGTTTCAGATGGAAAGGATGGTACTGATGGGAAGACGACATCCACCCCTTACCATGCAATGATATCTCGCATCAACCAGCTTGAATCAAGGCTCAAAGTACTGGACCACCCGGACCAGAAACAGGTAAAAATACAGTAGTCGAAACTTTACTCGAAGTAGTATTAATAGAAATTATGAATTCTAGCGTAGAAATTGAACGATAAGACACCCCGGAAACGAGCAAAAATTTTGATGAAATAGAGTCTTTAGGGTACTATTTCCAGAAAAATTGGGATCAGAAACATGGAAAATTAAGTTGAATAATTATTGTGCTGAGCTCAGTTACCAAAATTGGGCAGAGTTGTAGTTTTTCTGGAAATTTTGGGACACAAAACTTATCATTCAAAACTCAAGGTTTTTGTTCTTTGCTTTTGTTTCAACTTTTCTTTTTTATCCCTGGAAACCTAATTGAAACAAGAAGTTTTGTTGCGTTTCAGTTTTGTAGTTTTTGACGTTTGAGTTATTATCAGAGATCACTCTATTCCTGTATACTGCCAGTTGTCAGTTGGCTACATGATTGTGTTTGCAACACTTCAGGTGAACGAGGATACAATGATAATCAAGGAGCACGGAGGGAAAGGAGTGAAGCCAGTTAGTGACATGTGGACTCTTGTCCAAACCCAGAGGAGGTCTCAGAGCAACGAAGAAATGATCACTAAGGTCAGATAGAGTTCTGAACACAATATAGAGTGCCAATAAATACCTATCTCTACTAGGTAGGCAATAAACGCCATAAAGTCGCCGCAATTAGCTTAAAAGCGTTTTTTATGTGTCCACAGACGGGGATTAGAGTGCGTTCTTAAAAAAATATTTGTGAAGTTGCTAAATTTTTTTTAGAAAAAAAGAAATTAGCTTAAGTTCTTTACATAAAGATAAAATGAAAGCAAAGAAAAGCGATGAATTCTTGTTCGAAAACTCCACTGCCCCTTTTTAAAAGATTTCAGTGCTTTACAGTGCTATTATGTTGATATTTTTAGTACCTTATTAAAAGTTCGTCGCATTTAAATCCATTTGTAATTTTTTTTCAGGATTTTTCAGCTGTTCTCAACGCAATGATTTTAAAAGATTTTGAGTTGATTTTTTTGAGAATTTGGAGGAGTTGGCAAACTTCTTACAAGATATTGCACTATAAATGCAGTGATACCAGGGATTGCCAGTTTTGTAGGGTACACATTAAACATCAGAAAGGAGTCAAGCGTATTTACGAAAAAAAAACAAATCTATTTCCATTGCATTCTCTTTCAGGAGTATATGAGCTGTTTTATTGGCAGCAGTGATTTCCATGGCTTAGCAACATTGAACTAACAAGAAAAGACTGAAATCAATGTTTTGAACACATAACAAACCACAGGTACAAAAAATGAAAGCTATTAATGCGCAAAGTCATACATGATTGAATGAAAAAAACCAAAAAAACAGAAGGTTATAAAAAAGTAAATGGAAAAAAATTATGAATAAAGCATCAGAACGAACTCTTTGATTACTTTTTATTAGACCCATAGGTCAAATATGAAGTATTAAAACACCCATATATGTTGCTCACCAAGCAACGATTATGAAGTTTGCTGAGCTGGACGTATGAACCAAAGATGACATGCCTTGTATGAAGGAAAAAAGTTTCAATTAAAAAATATGAAAAGAAATAGATAAAACAAGTAAATAATTAAAATGGCGTCACCTCAAATTTCTCATACTTACTTAATTTGTAATGAATACCATCGTCTGTATAAAACTGGTCATTGCATTAATTCAATATTTTTACTTCAACATTTGGACTGATTTACTTGTTACAAGTTGTGAAATTTGCAAGTCACACAAAATGCTTATTCTGTGTATTGTTTTAGATAAGTATCCATATGAAATAAAGGCGTTAGGACAATTTACCCAATGCCATTTAACCCAACCTGCCTTTTTCCCAATGTCATTTCACCCAATGCCAACTTACCCGATTTACCCTATTGCTAAATTTACCAGAATGGCTATTTAACTGACTATATAATAAATGTCCCGTGGGACTTGATATGAAATTATCATAACCGAACATGGGATTATATTGTCCGCATAAATACTTTAAATCATCCCTGTAATAGGGACTGCTAATCTTTAATCCGATAACTGAACGAAAAGATCAAAGAGCTTTGGGTAAGTTGGAAATGGGTAAAAAAGCATTGGGTAAAACGGCATTGGGTAAAATTGCATCGGGTAAATTGGCAGGTTGGTTAAAATGGCGTAGGATAAAATGGCTTTGGGTAAAATTGAATTAGGTAAATTTTCATGTAATCAAAATAAAACATTCTATCAAAAATTGTTGAATAGAAAGTACAAAAAAATGAATAACGAAATTGAAGAAAAATACACTGTAAGCTCTCTAACACTTAAAAGTTTGATATGAAAAGCACCTTTTACTGCAAAAGGAAATGTAATTTTCACAATAGTCGTGCCCTGTGGTATTTTTCGATAGATTTTCGATAGATTTTACGACAACGGAAAAACAGGAAAACAAAAATTTTTTGCGTGTATTCAGAAAAATGAAAAAAAGATTATAAATAAACCAAAGATTTAACAATTCATGAATATCAGAAAATCACCTCTCTTAACTGAAACCAATTTTCATGCCAGCAGCATCTTTTTTTTTTACTTTTTCTAACTATGAGAGCTGCTGGAATATTTTGCTAAATTATCACAAAAAAGAAATACCAAGATAATTAAATAAAGGCAAAAGTAGACGAATAGTGGAAGAAAATTTATTTGTAGAGTCTCAACTTGTATACATTCTCTGACAAGAGCGGGAATTGTCTTTTGAACTAGGAAAGTTGCTGTCGTTAAGCTAATTTTAGGCTCTATTCATGTTTTTCAGTTATGGTCTGATTTATCGAATGGCTTTACATTTCGGTTTTACTTAATGTTGCGATTTGAAGTCGGCCGCCTTAGGTGAAAGTAATCACTTTTATTGGAGCATCTGTTCACACTCAAATTTCTTATTGGTGGAAATAATTTTCCCTTGAACTTGAGTTGACTTAGTTAATGCTGCTTAGTTTTTCTGATCCCAGAAAGAAATTGGAACAGAATCATATATCCCTTAAAACCTTAAGGCATTGTAACATAAATATTGCAAGTTGAAAATTTTATGAAATTTGTATGAAATTTATAACAATTTTTTTTTAATTTTATGAAAAAGTATAACTATAAAAATTATCATTTACATGACCAAGAATGAAAAACTAATACAGTTCTGAATTTAAATTTTTTATCCAAAATGTCTCAACCGGGTTTCGTTGAGAGTGGTCTCCTATGTTTTAGTTATCGTCGATGATGGAGGATCTGTTGTCAGCACATCAGAGGGCAAAAGCAGACAATGAATTACTCAAGAGTAAAATCACCAGTTTCAACTCCCTGGCTGAAGAGGTAGGTTGTATTATACCACCACCGTACCGTAGTCGATTCTGAGCTGATAGCAAGATCTTGCAATACTACGCATTGTCCTGTAAGGTTTTTGCATTAAATTTTACAATATCTTGCAGGATGGTACATATATATATATATATATATATATATATATATATATATATATATATATATATACATATATATACATATATATATATATATATATATATATATATATATATATATATACATATATATATATATATATATATATATATCATAAATACGTACATATGAATCCCTATATAATCTTGTATTGAAGAACTACCTTTTAATGTAGTAAGACACTTGAAGTTTAAGACCCAAAAGATTTGGAAACAGTTGATAGCGCCGACAGCTACTTACCTGTCAAACAATGTGGAGATATTTTTCTGCATTTACAGTTTTTGATGTCTTTTTTTGATGTGTGATTTGATTACGTTTAGTTGAGTTCAGACGTGTGCAATGCCCACAATTATGCTGTTGATGGATTTTGCAGTAATTTCAAGATTTAGTTGAAATTGAGGAAGTATATTTAGTTGATAAAACAGACGGAAGAACTGAAGAAGAGAGTTGATGAATTGGAGAAGAAGGAGGCCAATGACAGAGTGGATATTGATGAACTGAAAAAAAGAATGCAATCTGCTCAAGAGAACCTAGTAAGTAGAAGCAACAAACATTGCCAAACTGCTATGATCGAATTAATATAAATAGTGCAAGCAACTTTGCTGCCGACAATCTTTCATTTTCGTTGCAAATTAAGGTTGATTGAAGGCCCAAATAGTTTTTAATTATTGCTTTTATTATATCACTTTTATTGATAAAGCATTTAGCATTCAATATTCTTTTTGATTTTCTACAGATCAATTTATTTGTCTTTTTAAAACAGACTTTTACCTCTTTTAAAATAAGCTCTGATAAGACATGCTGTACTTCACATAATTTTGAATTTTTTTGAAATGTAGACAAAAGTTCTGGTTATTATTGCATTACTTCATAAGCTTTGAATTTCTAAGACACTTTTGTTCGGTTCATGAAAATTTTTATAAACAATTTTTTTGCGTGCAGTGCCAACCTTAAATGATCTCAAAGGAGAAAGTTTTACTTCTCTGACACCACAAAGCATTTCAGTATTTATTGCAGAGCTTGAAATTACAATTGCCTTATTCATCCCAGGTTGCCACTTCTTAATAGTCATACAAGCATCATAAATTATGTCCTACAAATCATAACGTATTTCCTAGTACAATCCTTGTATGACAACTAAGAAATCACACATGAACTTAGTATGATTACCAAGAACTATACATCTATTTTTCATAAATCTTTTTACCAACTGTGTTTTTTTTCGGTAAGGCGTCACCTATGTGATCCCCCGCATCACTTTGTGATCTGCCAAAAGTCCGTAAGGTACAATATAACTCGCAAAGTTCGTCAAAAAATGAAAGAGTGAGTCCAAATAGATAACTTAAGTTTTGATGTTCTCAGAAGCCAGTTAATACCTATAAATGCTCATTAATAAGAAATATTGAAATAAAATCATATATAACCTCAACTTCGTTTTGGAAAAATGTTCAAATTGCAAAGTTGGTCTTTTAGCGCACACAAGGAATTGAAAGCGGATTTCAAATACAATATAATAATTTAACATGTCCTCTGATTAATTATATGACCACATTATATCACTACATTATATGACTACATTTTTTACGATCCCATTGTGTTTTCTAGCAAATCATAGATAATCCTTGTATGACAATCAAGATTTCATAGAAATCATATATGACCTAGTTTGATTACTAAGAATCAAATATGACCAAGTATGACCACTGAGAATTTTTTATGATGAGCAACCCGGGATCGTATTTTGTGGGATAAAGGCAACTTATAAAAATTTGTAGGACAAGGTGTAGCGTAAAACCTGAAACAGGTGTAAAGTTCATAATAGTTATCATGCTATCGGTAAAATGGTTTCGAGGAAAAACATGATTTTGGCACTTTTTGTCGTCGTTTTGTTCAACATACGAAGAATACAAGAATCATCGGTACGTTTTTTTAAAGTGGTTGCTAAAAGTTTGCAGAATATTCTCTTACAAAGATAATGTGTGGCGCCTGTAGTTTTTTCACCATGTACACAGATGTTTGTTGTTTATACAGATTAAATGGTACTGTCAATCAAGAGTTGGAGGGTGATCTTAGAAACCAGACAAAATTCCACACATTCAACGGATATATCAATCGATTGTTCAAAAAAATTGTGCTTTGTTCTTTAACTTGCCAGCATTTGAACAGCCGCAATGAATAAGTATGCGCAAACACTAAACCATTTTCAGGAGGCCATCAACAAACGAATGGAAGGAATTCCTACTGATTTTTCAGTGTTTGCACTGAAAAAAGACGTGGAAAACAATTTTGCTTCGAAAGAGGACCTGGACCGCGAAATGATGCGAGTTATGGTATGTATCATCACCATATCTACATAAAATAGCCACCAATTTTTTGAGACGTATTATTACAATAAGAAATGTATCTAATTTATGTGAATTAGTCAATTTATCGGAGAGCATATAAATATTAAACCTTTTGGTAACATATTTCCATATACGGAAAATTAATGCAAAAATGTGAAATACAGTATCATGAAATTCACAAAACGGCATGGGGGGAATTCAACTGTTTATATTTTACACAGCGCGTTCCGAATTCGGCGTTGAATATGGCACTAATACTGTCATTGGATGGTTGAGAAGATGATTTGTTAAAATAAAACTGGCCATTGACAATTATGAATGACAACTGAATATGAAAATTAAATAGTATGACGTATGAGTTGTCTCAAATGGTATATCTCAAGCAGTCACAAATTACATGATTGATCTGAAATTTGTCAATGATATATTATCTCATGCACAATTTTCATTTTGTTGTTCTCTCAAACTTCTAACAACTTGTTGTTGGTAATCGTGGGCTGAGCGTTGTTTGTAATTTGCAGGGACTTTTGGACAAGAAGGCTAGCCAGGATGACATGCTGGAGGTTCAGGAGAAACTGAGAAACATCCCCAACGATTTAGTGGAACAACTGGACCAGATGAACAAAAATCTGGAGTCACTGCGACTCGACAGAGACAGTGTAAGAGCTACAGCAAAACTTTGGAACATACTTTTCCGTTTACAATTTTTTCGCATGACAGTGTGGGTGTTAGATAAATGGATGAATGTGTTTTTTAACTGTGATAAGGGAAACGAATTGTTCAGCTGCGTTGACTGTATTTCTGCTGAACTGCTAGTAGGTGTATGGCGTAGATATTCCTGTGTTTCTTATGAGCACTGATAAATAAAAGGATCTAACGTAGAATTCTATAATTTGTCATGAGCAGTACTGTGTTACTACGCAAGAAAACATACAAAAAAACGATAAGATATGCAATGATGTTTGATGTTTAAACAGCAAATAGAACATTTGTATTTTTATTTCAATAATGTTTTCCTGTTTCAAATTCAAACTTTGTTTTTCACTTCTGTAATTTTTGTCAATTATCTTTCGGAGTTTATCGCGTTAAAACTTTACGAGAAATACTTATTGTTATTTCATATTCTTCTTTAATATGTGTTTGGTTTGTAGTATGGCAGCATTCAGAATGTTCATGAGGTTTGTTCATCTGCTGTGAAATTTGAAGGTTGCCTTCTCTTGCTTTTATTGTTTCAACAACAAACTGAAAAAGTATGTTTGTGAAAAACTTGCCAGGCTTAAAATCTTGTCAAATTGTGCACAAATCAATGATTTTCATCTGATTGCGATGGATTCTTTACCCTATGCGGTACGTACACAACACATGTTTTTAATTGAGTTCTCGTAGAAGAATGATCTTAAATCTATCTCTAGTGTAGTTATTCCAATAAAAATCAATTTGAATTGACCATTAACGTGGTTATCGTAACTTTAGTCATAAAAACAGATTAGTGCATTACGACGCAGAGGTATAACCCAAAATTTCGGCCTTAGTAAAATTGGCTCAAAGATTAGATACATACAATGAACGAAATTAGGAGACATCCTTTGTATCTTACTTTTCGCAAAAGGGTTTCCGCCAATTTTGCGAAATAAAAGAACATTCGGTGCGAAAAGTAGGTAACAAATCTTGTAGCACGTTTCCGCTCAATTTAGGTATCTATTATTCGCGCGCAGTTTGAGCATGCAATAAGCACTTTAATAAAGATTTAATTAAAGCTTTCAAAACTTTAAAGCGCTTTAAATACATGCAACCACAAAAACTGATTTTTTCCGAAAAATCCCTCGCACATCAAAGGCTTTGTATATCAATGTGGGACTGGCCGAGTTTAATAATTAGTAATAAATAGTACTAATAAGTAGTAATAAAGTACTATAAGAAGTAATAACGTAATAATAAAGTACTACTAATAGTAATAAGTTAGGCTTAATTAAATAAGTAGTAATTAAGTTAGGCTTAATTGCGGATTATATGCGAAATCGAGCTACATTGCGTGCGAAAAATCGATACATAAATAGAGCGGATGCGTGATACAACTCGCGCGAAAAATAGGTTATTAAGTTTGTACTTGTATTGCGCGGCTAAAATTAGGACACTTTTGCGAACACGGGATACGATATTCCCTTCCATTTTGCCGGTTTCTGCTAAAGTAGCTATTTTCCGCAATATTGTTTCACTTTCAATGTATTAACATAGTAAAAACGAACACGAGATAAACGCATCGGGCATATCTGCCTGTGACGATTTGGGTATACCTCTGCATCGTAATGTGAAGTTATTCCTAATTTTTATGTCACTCCTAATCCTACCCTTTCCTGCATCGCAAATCCTGAACGAATATATAGTTCACAACTACACCGCGAATAAGCATTCTGTTCATAGTTGTCACGTAAAACTATTTTTGGCATTGCTGATAGTATCCTATTCTCTTTTATCTGCAACCCGATACTAGTCTCAGAATCTTTTATACTTTCGCTCAATGATTACTAGAAGTCACTCAGTGGTGAGCTTAGACTGAATCGTTCCGCGATTCACTTACTGAAGTATCGAAACGCTATTGGCAACACGGGTTCTCAATTTCTCAGTAATCATTCAAATGATAACGACACTTTATATAAAAAAAAACAAAAAGCCTCCAATTTGTCATGTGAGACTGACTTTTAATTGGTTTCTGTAGATCTTTATATTTTTTCATTCAAATTGTGACTCGCAAAAAGCAAACATTTTATAAGCTCATTTTAAAATATTTTCCATTAAGTATGAATGATTGCTTTGATTCAAATTGGCGAAAAGCATTTTTCAAAAGAAAATCCCAACAACCAGATTAGATTTGTTAGATAAGACCAAAGTTTAGATTTTTTTTGCAATTTTTCCAATAACTACCTACGATTCAGAAACCAAACTTTTAAGAAGCTGTTATAATGGGCAGTGTTAGTCTGAAAAATATGTATTTGTCCCCCAACTGCAAATGCCAACGATTTCTATGAAAATATTTTTCAATTAATTAGGTTCTTTGTTTCATTGACACAATCATAACAGTTGTCGCAAAAATTCAAAAACATAAAAATAAATTAAAAGTTCGAAAAATTTATTTAACTAAAATATGTGTTTTTGCAATAAGGTCACGCAATTATTAAATTTCAATTTGTACTGAGGTGTCGATGTGTTTAACTGCTTTAGTAAAAAAATTATTTTCCAGAAAAATGTTTCATAACAAAGGTGTAGATTTGAGATTGTATTTAGATTTGTCTAAATTGCCTTTCATACTATTATGTTTAATATTATTACGAAAAAAATTGAAATCGTTTAAATCATTTAAATCGTGAATGAGATATTTCAGAGATAATAAAATATTCATTTGATGTCCCACAAATGCAGGTTGACAGAAATCTGTTTTCATGGTTGACAAAAATCTGCAATCATGAATCTACAATCCTTTAGGTCGTTTTCCACCGTAATTAAACTCTTGCAAGTAAACAAAAGCATCTGATGCTGTAAAAACAAGAATTTCAGACTTCTGCTTCTAACTTGATTTTTAAGATTTTCTAAGGTTTCTCAACGATTACTCTGACAATCAGATGCAATAAAGTTTTGTAAATTAACGGTTCGTAATGGAAAACTTGTGCTTTCTTATAAAAAGAGATTCTTATGACAACAGAAACGATGCAAATCAATCATACAAATGATATAGTAAACCAAATTTCTAACACAATAATACAATCTTTGGAATATAATGTGATGCAATTCATGTCATCCAATCAAGCCGGCAAAATTCCAAGTGCAAGTAGGTGCACTTGTTTCATAGTCGTTATCACAATTTTTGTAGATTAAAAAGTGATTCATTAGCACAGTTATCCATTATTGAAATTGATTTTTGCATGTCAGTGGTTTGCATAAAAAAGTAGCCTTTTTAATTAATGAACATGTAAATCGGAATTTGTAAAGTCAATTTCCTCAAAATCACAAATTTGGGCTAATTATCTAAATTATCAAACACTTAGCATATTTGTTCTCAAGAAGTAGTGCATTTAAAAATGTTTTTGTCGTCAATTATCTATCGTTTCAATTTTTCCAATTCTTAATAGTTATCTTTATCTAAATCATTGAAACACATGTACTTACAAAGATTGAAATTTTACTTTTCAAGAATTGATACGATGGTTATAATATCCTGCACGATAAAAGGTGGCCGATCTTATATGTGCTGATAACTTTTAAGAAGGTAATACCCGGGCCGAGGCGTCCACCCATATTCCACCGATATTAAGCGAGAATAACGGTGAAAATCCAAATCCATTCTTAATTAGCAAGGAAAAGATTGTAAGAATGTAATTTTATGAAAATTACACTTATGTGTACACCCTTTACGCTCTTTAGTCCAATCTTAATACACTTTTAAATATACACTGTAATTACACTCTTTTGTCCATCCACCCTTTATTACACTCTTTTCCCTGGGTGAAGCCTTTTGCGAGGTTTGTCGGTTTGTTCAAAGCAAAAAATTATGTACAATATCCACTGAATTTGTGAAGATATTAGTTTTTGATTCGAAACCTATTACATATTAGACAGTCAAAATTCCATAAAAGCTGGGGAGACTTCTATATCAGATGTCAAGGAGCTTGAGCTCACAGAGTTATTCATTTTTCACCTGCTTGCTGGTTGCTTCTTTCTTTCTTTCCTCATCCATTTCCACGCCGTGTGTAAATGGTCATGTAGTCTACAGTGATATTGTCAATTATAATTGCGGATAAAATTTGCACGGAGAAAATCCCGCACCCAAATGTAGCTAAGAAAAACCCAAGAAAAACTAACGGAAAAAAACCACTTGACTGTTAAAGACTTTCACTCCCGCAGAAATCGATCCCAAATTTCCAAATTTCTACGCAAATTTTTAACGCTTGAGGGGGGGGGGGGGTAAATCCTAACGTTGTTCTAACAAAACAAGAGTTTCAAGGAAATTAGAATTGAGTTAACGTTTTTGATCATGTATGTGCCTTTTGCACGTATAAATTCGCTGTGATTTTCTTGAAAGTTTTGAAGAGTTGATTGTTTTTAGTCCAACAGTCAAGATATAGGCGGCAAATCTCTCCAAAGTGCATAAAAATTGCACATTGATATTGACAAAAGTGCTTGCCGATTTTTTAAAAATCAAAAATTTGGTAATGCACACATTTAATTTAACCTGTTGGATTTCATCCCACCACAATTTATGGATTTCATCCCAGCACGCATGGCGTGTAGCTGAACAATTGCACAATAAACCTGTTAGGTTTAATGGCGACATTGTAGGCTCGACAAAAATTATTTATAATTTTTGGACTTGTATTTTGCTATCTATGTTGTTCTATCACTATATTGTATCGACACTACCAACAAATTAGTACTATTGTTATTAAGAAGATGTTTAACTCTGAACCTATTTGATTGATTTTTATCTATTTTTTCCTATATTCAAACATTGTGATCATAGCATGTATTCACGTGTGTTGTGTATTGTTTCACATCTAGGACGCAGAGACATTAGCCTCATTGCAAAATAGCTTCGGAATAATGCAGAATGAAGTTGAGAAGCTGCAGTCACAATGCCAGTTCCTAATGGACGAGGGAAAAGCCACCAGGAAAAGTGTCATCGTTAGTTATTACAACTTGTCTGATTATAGCTTTATAACGGGAGGCTTTTTGTGTTACAGATTCAAGCGTTTCTTAAGGTAAATCCTAAGTGTGTTGTGTGATGGTTTGTAAATATACTATTCATCGTTTTTGTGTGCAATTCAGGTATTTAAGGTTTCCATCTAATTGCACTAAGTGCATTTTTTAAAGAAGAAAATGCACCATCATAGAGGATGCAAAGTAGTTGAAAAAATTATGGGTTTTCAGTTGTGTTTTTTACATGTGAGAGAGTTGCACTCTTTATGATTTCGATATGGTGCTTGAAATACGCACGCTCAGCATTCAAAATGCCAGATCTCTCCAGTGCCAGAGTTTCCTATGCACGGTGACAGATCTCAAATTTCAAGTTCGTTTTTCAAGAAAGATTAAGTGACGCCTTTTAGTTAGTAACTTCAAAATCTATTTTTTATCTCGAACCGCTGCGCGGTTTTCGACGAATGCGAGATATTCTCAGTGCCTTCATCAGTGTTACGTAACATTTACATCATTTGTGGTTTTGGAATTTTTCATGCATAACTGTAAAGCATACAATTGCAAATCGAAAAAAAATAAACACCAGTGTTTTAGAAAAGTAAAAATCCTTAAAATGTTGAAACCTTTGCCTTTGAGCTAGGTAGATTTTTATAATGGTGCTTGAAAGACTTTTTTTTTCAAGAATGATGTTCTCGTGCACAAAATTTGTCGTAAACCAAACTTGTTTCGCAAAGCGGAGAACTAAAGTCACTTCTGCAGAGTCAGGCAACCGTGCTTGAAACATGAAATTTGCGCGTTTAAAATGACGAAGCTCAACGGAAGTCAACTTTTGGCTAAGTAAGAACTTCTGGCATTATAACTTCTGTCACTGCAGACTTTCGGCATTTTAAAATGTGCACGTGAGTGTTTTAATGGTTTGGATCGTTTTAGGAAGTGGACGCACGTGTTCAAACTCTGGATATGATCAAAGCAGACAAAGAGACCATCCAAATTGAAATAGACTTGGTTAGTAGTATTATACTCATTACTCTCAGTCATTCATTAATATATTTATTTACTTTTGTTTTCATGGATTTACTTCTGATAAAACTTGAGTATCTGTTCAAAAGAAAAGATAGAAAATGAAGTAGATCATATAAAGAGTGGCAGCATCTACTAAATTGCCCTATAATTTTTAACGTTTATGCTTGGCTTGAAATAATTATCCCCTGCTATTATTGACTGAATTTGATAATCCGGAAAAAAGGCCTAAATCTTTGCCTATTTAAGAACTAAATGCATAAAATTTAAATCTAAAAGTTTAAATAAAGTTCAAACCTAAAAATTCCTATGATTAATGAATTGAAGAAATTCTGTTTTGTAGCGGAAATGATAAAAAATAATGGTAATTTGATAGGAGTTCTGAAGCTGGTTAAGCATTAAAATACTACCTTCTACAGGAATATAAGTAAAAATGTCCTTTTCTATTTCGTCCCCCCCCCCTAGTGAATAGTGAATACAACTCTTACGCCCCCATAAGGTTATAGCAAACACTGGGGAGGGGAGACAGAATAGATTTGACAAATGGCTACTCAGACTATTGTCATCTTTGAACGTATGTTTGTGTTTTTGATAACAGAAAGCAGACAAGCGTGCTTTGGACAGCAAAATAGGCAGGACTCTGTTTGATGAGAAGACGGGAGAGATTGACGAAGAGATTGGAAAACTCAAACTACGTCTGGGAGGAGCTGTAAGTTTTTTTTACAAATAAATATCCAGTTAATTTTTTTAAACAAATAACTAAATTACTTGTTTGATCAAATTACTTGTTTTTCTCTCCAAATTAACATCCAATTTCCCCGGGTCGAGGTGTCACCGCAAAAAATCGCTAAAAGATGTAAGATTTGCGGTGAATTTGAGTAAAAGTGTAAGATTTGCGTTCAATGCGATGAATGCGGTGAAAAAAAAACTTTTAAGCGGTGAAATTTTTTTTTCAGCGCTTAAGCGGTGAAAGAAAATTTTTCACCGCTACAAGCAGCATGCGGTGAAAAAAAATTTTTCACCGCTACCAACAGAATGCGGTGAAAAAAAATTTTTCACCGCTACCAGCAGAATGCGGTGAAAAATAATTTTTCACCGCTAAAATCGCAAATCTTACAAATATTCACCGCGCTAATTTCAGCGCTTATCTTATATTCACAGGAAATATCCTTGAAGTAAGTGACAGATGGCGCAGTGGATTACGAAGTTGGTGACACGCACGAGGTAGACGTTCGAACCCTTGTACGGCGGTTTCTTTTTTGTAAGATTTCCGGTGAATGCGGTGAAAAAAAATTTTTCACCGCAAAATTCAACGCAATTCTTACAAAAAATCACCGCTTTCAGCGCATTCAACGCTAAAAGATGCGGGCGCTTTGCGGTGAAAAAAGTTTTTTTTCACCGCTATTCACCGCTAATCTTAAATTATTTTTTGACAAAACCTCGACCCGGGTCTCACTTTGGATAAGTCAAATAGAACCAACTGTTGAATAAAATTCTCCTTTCTTTGGATGACAAACAATTGAGGCTCTAATAATCAGCTATTATCCGGCAAGACCTTTTACACAATGATATTGAGAGTTTCAATTGGTTCTGTGTTATAAGCATTCAATGGAGGAATAACGGAACTGTAAATATGTTTCGCGGGATTACGCAAAGAATAGTTTTATACAGATTAGATGAAATCAAAATATTGTATTTTGGGTGTCAACACAACTTACCCAATTTTATTTTACCCACCGCCATTATACCTAACCTGGGTAAAATGGAATTGCGTAAATTGTCATGTAACGGTATTTGGTTGAATAACATTTTACCCAATTCCATTTTACACATGACCGATACTATAAATTCAAAAGTATAATAGTGTGATTCGCTTCTGGTCAGACAGCACAATGAAGACAGACAATCTCAAATCAGAGCGTTGCCTCAAAATGAGAAAACTGCTTGAAAAAAATGTAAATGAGGACAATGGATGAACTATTATAATTCATCAACAGAAAGCATCAAAAT
Source organism: Convolutriloba macropyga (assembly GCF_964194025.1). Taxonomy (NCBI): domain Eukaryota; kingdom Metazoa; phylum Xenacoelomorpha; order Acoela; family Convolutidae; genus Convolutriloba; species Convolutriloba macropyga. Next base: position 27,730,434 of record NC_134480.1, on the reverse strand, counting down.
AATGACTGTTGTAAGTGTTTCGAAAAAGAGAAGACCTCTAGTCAGAATCGGCTCTATGGTTGTCGTTTGAACTTAATGTTTTATTTTTTTTGTAACATCAAATTTTCTTCCTGCAAATGGAAACAATTCGAATCAGCTTGGTTTTCAAAATTTGGGTCCCACAGATGCACACCAAAGAATTCAATAGAGGCAGTTCGAGTTTTTTTAAAGAGTTTTAATGACTTTTGAGACGGCCCATTGGTGTTGTATAATGACGTTACATACGATTGACTTCTTTCCAGCTTCTATCCGTTGAATTGTCTCAAGTTTACCACTTTAGACGAAACTGTGAAAACATACTAAGACTTATACGGTGCCGTAGAAAACTTACAAAACTATGTACGGCGCCGTTTAATGTCGTAACAAGTTTTCTACGGCAGCGGAGAAAAATGATGTAAATACCCATTTTCTTTAGTTTGACTTCTTAAAAGCGATATAAATTGAAACGCTTATTTCATAGACGTCATTTTTAATTACTTTTTTGGCACTGGTTTTAACTTTTCTCACCACTTAAAAATTACAAAACTTAGTACGCTGCCGTTTAAGGCCGTATTATGTTTTGTAAGGTTTCAAAGGTATTACTTTCAAACGTTAAATTGTTCTGAAACGTACATCCATCTTCAGTTAATTTTACTTCCCGTTCATTCGCCGATCCGCGAAAAGCAGTGATTGATAAGGAATACCACCGACTGACTAACTGCGGTCACTAGTTGTGAATGAAGCAGAATGATCTTTTAACTCTCAGATGTTTATGTTACAACAGTATATAAAAAAAGATGAATGTTTCACGCGAGCCCTATAAACTCTATTATCTTGAAAGATGTTGCAATTTTTTTAAGATTCTGCCGTAAAAACTTAATCAAAATGGATTAAATTTTAAATAAGAATAAAAATTGTTTTAGGCATTTTTTATTTGTGGGTTTTTAGGAAGATGACTACAGGAAGGCACTGGATGAGTTGTTGAAGAAGTTAGATGCCAAACTAGATAAGGACGAGCTGGGACCTCTCAAAGAATGGCTGGAAAACAAACTAAAAGGTTAAAAACATCTACGCCGTAGGTCAAATTCACTAATCACTTTTACCTTTACTTTCACTTCCAGTCATGATAAAAATCACAGCTCGAAGCTCAACCGCAAGCAAGCATGTAATAATCAACTTGAAGTGCAATTGAGAATTCATATTCTCAACTGGAAGTCAATGTTTTTCAAGGGCCGCGAAAGTATGACGTTTTTTTTGCAATCAAAATACTTTCCAGTTTTCATTTTAAAAACTAGTTGGAATAAATTTTTGTTGGTCCGCCACAAAAATCAGTGGATAAGAAACAAAGTAACAGTTGTAAAATTCTCCGCAAATCTTTCATGTTTTGAATCGCTGTACACGTTTCTTGCGATGTTTAATTCGACTCATTTCTTGGTTGTGATATTTTAGGTTTGAAGCCGAAGTTGATCAAACAGGAGTACAGATTAGATGCGACATTTGACGCAGACGACGCAGCTGGCTTCAGGAAGTTAGTAAATCTGTCCCAAATTGCGTTTCTTAGGAGTGAACTTAAACAAATTTAATTAACCACAGCAAAATACAATATTACAATATTGCAGAGATAACAAAAAGAAGAGAAGAAATCGAAAGAGCTACTAATTTGGGGATCTGATTGAGGGTTTAATTGTTTAGTTTCTAAACAATTTAAATGAACAATGATTATACGGAGCTATAAATGAACAACGATGCGGAGCTGTAACAGGAAAGCCTCAAGTGTGAAAGCCGATAGGTCACTGATTCAGCACTAAGATTATTAAGCAGTATGTCGGAACTTTATGTCATAGTCATTTTTTAGATCTTCGACGTTCTTCTGTCTGAGTTGTGACAAAAAAGTGCGTCTTAACCCACTGTAAGTGACGTCATTATGTATGTTCATATGTTTGCATGCGTGTGTTGTGTTTAGACCATTGAGCAAGGCATTCTGTATATCATGCGACAGATCACTCGATGTCGCTCCTGCGTAGTAAGGAATTATAAACTGACTCATTAACGAAATAACAGTGTTAATCGAAAGATCAAGTTAAACTGATTTCAATAATCCCTATTAAAAAACTTCATGTTTCTGTTTTACTTCTTGAATTATTCTGTGGCTGAACCTAAATCTCATCATTTCATTAGAGCTAACCAGATTGTTTGCCAGGTGCCAGATCAAAAATTGGTATATCCAGAACGTCCGAGAATGAATGTGTCTATGCTCAAGTTTTGAGAGTTCAACAACTTTGTGCGTTCCTCATGCGTTCAATAGTTCTTACTAAATGGCGATTATATCGCTAACTGGCTAATAGAGTTCTTTTGCGGGGGCTCCTAAGAAAATTGTTCTGAAATCAAGTTTTGATGAGTCTTTTTTAGAAATAAATGATGATGGATATTTATTAATGACGAAAAAATAAGAATAACAATCAATTTTCTCCAATTGTATGAATTTTGACGGATCTTTTTACAAAATGTCCTACTTTTGCAACAATAAATTAAAGCGATTGGTGTATTGGCCAATCAAATTCCATGTTTAGTTATAAGCACATTGAATTAATTTAAGTCAGCTAAATGCCGAAACGGAACATAAAACCAACCGTTATTCAAAGTAGCGGGCCAAAATGGTAGTGGTACACGTGCATCGGGTTTTTCGCCACAATAACCGCCACCGATTTTTAATTATACCGTACAGTCAGCAGTCCGAAAGAAGGTAGCCTATGTCCATACTAGTGGAGGGGAAACTGCTCTTGTTCAGACTTTCTTGCACTCTTGAAACCTTATTGTTCCGACGCACTTGTGGGGGGAGGAACTATATACTCAAATGGGCCAATGTTCAGTCAATTTTGGCCGATCGATATATTCATCGTAGAGAAATGTGAGTGGTATCATTAAAAAGCTGTTCCAGCGTAGAATCCAAAATTAAGAAGATTTTTTTGATTATCGTTTTTTTTCGAGGATTGAAGTTTTGTGTGAACACTGGATAATTGTTCAATTTTAGTGTAAATTTTCTTCAAATTAAGATATTTTCTATAAAAACAGTATTTCAAATTTACATTTCATGCCACAAAATGAACCAATTGTGTGTTCCTAATAGACTGAAGGCGATAAAAAGACTAATTGTGGTCTCATAGGGAAGTTCACTATCAAAAAAATTCGAAGTCTGTTTGAGAGCTCTTTTTTTAGAAAACTTTTAAGATTTTTTTGTTTATTTTAAGTCACCAAGAGACTAGTCACTTTCCATATCGAGGTTCCGTTAACGAAAAACCTCATTTACAGCCAAATGAAGCCCAATGAACAAAAAAATTCGTTTTCAAGAATTGCTCATGTTTTTTTTTGGCTTCGACACTGAGTTTTCGTATTTTTAAATGAAAATTTGTTTTTTTTTGAGGATTTACTAATATTTTGGAGTCCCATGGCATGAATTCTTTGACTTAAGTTGCAATATATTCCGTAATGAGCATTGAGTGAACATATCTAGTGCTTTGAGTGGAGATCTATTGGCTGTTAAGACTTTTAGAATAATTTTTCGAACATTTTTTTGAACATTGACCAATCAAAAACCCTTTTTTCGTGAACTGTAAGTCAGTCTCAGTATTGCCGTAAGTCAGTCTCAGTAAACGGGACCCTCCTCTTTCCTACTACAACCAAATTTTGTCTGGTTAGCTGTTTTATCTACTAACTATTGGATATATGACTTCAATGACACAAGATGTCAATTTTTTTTTTCAAATTTTTGTGGTTATTTTCGTATTATTGGTTACTTTTGAACTCATATCACATTATTCAAATATTGATAGCTCCCATTGGTTTAAAAAAGACTTTCAGTAAATGACTTTAGAAAAGTCTTTCTGATCTTTTAAATGGTTCCGACACTTTCTTCTCACTTTTTCCAACTGAATTTTTGGTTTTTGCCTCTTTTTGTTGTTGTTTTCATAGTCATAAGACCTCATGTGATCCTTTATTTATTAACTATGCATCTAAATATCTTTTTCCTGTCATCGGGGCATATCAGAGTGTATTTTTTGACTTCCGTTTAAAGCTACTGAATTTAATGGCTGTTAAGTCCTTAAAATTAACTTTTCGAATTTTTGTTTAAACATTTATCATTCTTAAACTACTTTCGTGAACTGTTAGTCAGTCTCAGTATTGAGTGAACCCCCTTCTTTTCGACTCCATGAAAAATTAATCTGGTTTCCGGTTTTATCTTCTACCTAACAAAATTAAGACTTCAATGCCACGGGTTTTAATAATTTTTAATTTATGGATACTTTTCCTATTTTTGGTTCCTCTTGAAATCTTATCATATTATCCTAATACTGATAGTACACATTGGATTAGGAAAGACGTTCAATGGATCAAAGATAAAGTTTTCAGATAACAGTTTTTGGTTTAAATGGCTTCGACACTTTCTTCTCGCACTTTTCCATTGAATTTTGTTTTTTGCCTGTATTTTTGTTGTTTTCATAGTCATTAGACTTATTGTGATGTCTTATTGATTACCTATGAATGACAATCGTCATTGTCCTCACATGGGATTATACTAGAGCGTAGTTATTGGCTTCTGTTGGAAGCTAGTGATTTTAATGGACCTTAAGTCTTTGAAACCAATCTTAATCTTTTTTTTATGAACTGTTAGTCAATCTCATTAAAGACAGGACCCCTTTTTTTACTGCAACCAAAATTAATCTGGTTATGGGTTTTTTTGTTCTAACTAATGTTCTCTGACTTCAATTACAAGATTTAAATTTGTTTTAGATTTTTGGATATTTTCATATTATTGGTTACTTTTGAACTCTTATCACATTATCCACATATTGATAGCTCCCATTGGCTTAGAAAAGACGTTCAGTAAATGATGTTAGAAAAGTCATTCTCATGTTTTAAATGGTTCCGACACTTTCTTCTCGCATTTTCCTCCTGAATTTTTGGTTTTTGTCTATTTTTGTTGTTGTTTTCATAGTCATAAGACTAATTTTGATGTCTTATTGATTACCTTTGAAGGCAAACGTCAGTCATTGTCCTCACATCGGGTTATACTTGAGCGTAATTATTGGCTTCCGTTGAAAGCTAGGGAGTTAAATTGCTGTTAAGACTTTGAAGATAATTTTTAGAAAAATTGTTCTGAACTTTAACAATCTTAAACTTTTTTTCGTGAAAGAAATTTTTTTTTAATATTATGGATATTTTAGAATTTTCGATTCCTGTTTCCTTATCACATCATCCTGAAAACGATAGCTCCCTTTGGTTTAGGGATGATGTTCAATGGATTATAGATAAAGTTTTCAAAGAACAGCTTATGGTTTAAATGCCTTCGGCACTTTCTTCTCGCACTTTTCTATTGAGTTTTTGGTTTTTGCCTGTATTTTTGTTGTTTTCATAGACATAGGACCTATTATGATACCTTATTGGTCTAGCCAAGTATGACAAATCTCTTTGTCTTTCTATCTAGTCATGACTTAGCGTATTTATTGACTTCTATTGAACTTAATGTCTATTAAGACTTTAAATAGAAATTTTCGAAAAAAAAAATTTTTTATGAACATTAACCAATTTTAAACTAATTTTCGTGAACTGTAAGAAATTCTCAGTAATAACCAGAATTTCCTCCTTTTTTCTAATGCCACCTAATTTATTCTGGTTACCGTTTTTTCTAACTCTTGGTTTTATGACTTCGATGCTACAAGATTTTTTAAAAAAATTTAAAATTTTGGATATTTTCGTGTTTTTGGTTCCTCTTGAAATCTTATCACATTATCATAATAATGATAGTTCCCATTGGTTTAGGGAAGACGTTCAATGGATCATAGATAAATTTTTCATAGTAGAGCTTATGATTTAAATTGTTTCGACACTTTCTTCAGTCATTTTTCTACTGAATTTTTCGTTTTGCCCATATTTGTTGTTGTTTTCATAGTCAATGACGTGCGGTAAGGGTTTATTGATGAAATATTAATGGCAAACAACCCTGTCGTCCCCCATCAAATTGGCGTATTTACTGGCTTCCGTTGAAAGCTATTGAATTTTATGGTGCTGATACTACGAGTTTTCTCAAATATTTCGTGGATCCAATGCATTTCTTCATATTTGGGGATTTTTTGAATTTATATTGTTACGATGGAGAATCCCATTGCTGTTAAAAAAATATGAAACTAGAAAAGTTTTCATTGAAAAGTTCAGTCTTTAATGTCTTCGACACTTTTCTCGCTCAATTTTTTTCTTGAATTTGCCGTTTTTTACTGATTTTTTTCTTTAGGTAGCCGTAAATTGCTGACCGATCGCATGAGCTTGTAATTGAAGGTTGAATGAATGATGTTAACCGAAGCACTCAGTTTATAGCCAATAGTCTTAAAGTTTATGAAATTTTTTTCGAACTTTTCAGTTTTTGTGGTCCCGTCCAACTTCTTGTATTTCAACAAATATCATATCTACTTATATGATTTGTCACTGACGTTTTGTCTGTTGGACAATATGCGTTTTTGAAAACCTTTTTTGAGTGGTCAGTTTTGTGTTTCTTTTTCTCTTCTTTCAACACCATCGCGTAATAACAGATCCCAATGATTTTCAAATGTGGCCCAGGTAAATTTAGGTTAATTTTTTAGTATAAATCCTTTATCTGAAATAGTAGAAACAACAATTGAAATAAAAGTACATAATATTCAGATAATAGCTTATGATTTTAATGGTATCAATAATTTGTGTTTTCTCAAATTGTTTGTAATTTTTTGAGTGTTTCTGCATCCTTAGTCCGTTTCTATGGCATAGTCTAACCAAAGACAGGTCTCGTAATAACTTTTGGTTTCGTAATAACTTTTTAGCAATTTGTCAAGGTTTATTTAGTTAAAAGCTAAGGTTTTGTGAGACTTTTGAAATTTCATGGTTCAAAAAATATTGATTAATTTTTGAATTTCGCCTCATTACTCGTTCTCTTTGTCGACTTGTTACCTAGTCTCATTAAGAAAAAATTCCATCTGCTGTATAGTTAGGAAAAAGTAAATTTGTGTAGTTAAAATTTTATCTGACTGCATTTGGACGTTGTTACTAGGTGCTTTTAAATTTTGATATTCAGTTTTTGCCGTGAAATTTTTGTTTTTGCTGGTTTTGTTTTTTTTTCTCGTAGTCTCTTTAACGGCAGATCTCTTTGACGGTATAATGAGGCATGGCATTATGTAATTCAATTAGTGGTTAGATTGTGTAACGATTGTTTTAAACTCAAATATCTTTTTTTGTTATATCGCCATTTGGTTGACAATTAAGTAAAGAATGTTGGTAAGCTCGGGTCGGAACACCATGTGCGAACGCACATTAACGAACCTCCTTGTTAAACATCTTGAGGCGAACAGAACAATTGAAATGGTTTCTCGCAAGAGGGTTTGTTGAAAATTTCCGGTTTAGCGAACGCAGAAAAGTCTTTTTCTTAAGCAGTCTTTCAGTAGACAAAATTTTACAATTTTTTCACTAAGCTTATGAAGTATAGAAGCTGTTTTGATCATACCATCAACTTTTTTGGCGAGTAGTGCTAGATAATATTTTCACTCTTGGTATCGTGGTGAGAAAAGTAACCTCAATATAACGCAGACAGTGACTTTTTTGAAGATATGCCAATGGATGTGTCTTTAACCCAGGTTGAGGTGCCATCCGGAAGTGACCTCTGATCAGACCAAGTCCAACGCACACAGTGTGTTCCCAGATCAAAATTACAGGGTCTGGGATTTGGTTCCAGCGCACAATAGTATGATCAGAGGTCACTTCGGCCTGGTGATGGTATGATCAGAGGTCAATTCGGTCTGGGGATGGTATGATCAGAGGTCACTTCGGTCTGGGGATGGTATAATCAGAGGTCACTTCGGTCTGGGGATGTTATGATCAGAGGTCACTTTGGTCTGGGGATGGTATGATCAGAAGTCACTTCAGGATGAGAATGGTCTGATCCGAGGCGGATTCAAGCGCACATTAGTCTGATCAGAGACCATTTCAAGCGGAATTTTTTTTGATATTTTGTTTTTTTACATTACAGAGAGATGTCGGCTCTGTCAAGAGGCAACAAAAGCAGCATTCTGATCACAGACAGATCTAGAGTCTGATGTCTGTGATCAGAACCAAAGGGGCCCAACTGATTGAACATGCCAGTCCCTTACAAGGAAACTTTGTTTAACTGTAGAATACGATGTTTTATATGGAAAACTGTCTAAATTTATCCATTGAGTTGGAAATATGCACTAATGTGTATTAAATAATTTTTTACTCAGCAGTTGGGTTATCTTTTCTTTAGCAATAATACTTTTAGAGTGGTCTTTTTTTAGATAAATGTAATAATGCAAACATCATTTTGTATGAAATGAATATATTATAAAAAAGTGCGTGCAGTGAGGTGATTTCGCGCGCACAATAGTCTGATCAGGGGTAACTTTTGAGCGCACAGTAGTCTGATCAGAAGTGCTTTTGAGCGCCCAATCGTCTGGACAATGGTCTGGGTTTGAACTGGGCCATGGTCGCACAATCGTCTGGACAATGGTCTGATTATGGTCTGATCAGAGGTCCTTTCCGTCTGGGAAGGTCTGATCAGAGACAGTTTCGAGCGCACTTAGAGCGCACACGGTGTTTCGAGCGCATTTTAGTCTGATCAGAGGATACTTTGGTCTGGGAGGGTCTGATCAGAGGTAACTTTCGTCTGGCACGGTCTGATCAGGGGTCACTTCCGGATGGCACCTCAACCTAGGAAACGCACGATTTTGTTAACCTGAAGGAATAAAATTCTGTTGAACAGTCTGTGCAAGATTTCATCGTGTCATTTCATAAAACTGTTAACGCTGGACACGTCTCCTCCACTTTGTAGGTTGTTGTCGGAACATGCCAATTTTAGATCTGGCACATCAGCTTGTCTCAATTTTGGCGATTTCTATTATCCTTTTGGGTACCAACATCACTTATTGAAGTTAATCATAAAGCTTGGAAATGTTATTTGACTGCTGATTGATAACACCGTGACTTCAGCTTGATATGATTGCAATTTTTTAAACTAGTTTTGTCTTTTCAGCCTGAAAGTGGGTGCCCCTTGGCTGCCCACGGCAATCCCGCTAAACCAAAAAGACAAGTAACCCTGGAGTGCTCTATATATATGTGTTCTAAAAATCCTAGTTCAGACAGCAAATATATAGAGAAAAAAATTGGGATTAATGAAAACCTTTTAACCAATAAATTGGTGAAAAAAAACTAATTTATTGGTGTCACTGTTTCGAAGTTTTGAAACAAGCTGAACTAGGAAGCTTGAGAATTCTTTCTTTTTGGGCTTTTCATGGTTTCAAGTTTGATGCTGAGGTTTCAATTTCAATTTCTCAGGTTACTATTTTTCTTGTTCTGAAATCTGAAACAAAAAGTAGTGACTTGTTTAATGTTACATACTAGAAATTTTGTAAATCAAAAAATATTATTTTCTGAAGTTAGTTGTATTTTTCACAATTTCTTAATTTTTTTACAGTGTGTTTGTGCTCATCCCAAAAATAATATACACAAATGAATTGAAACTGTTGAGAAATTGTTCAAATATTTCAGTCCGATCCCGACATTCCCCTCTTACAATCCTCTGCCTCCCAGCAGATCAGCCAGGCCATACACAACATACGAACTGGACCAGATAAGACAGGCGCAGAGGCTGTAAGTTATAGACCATCTATCCTTATTTTCAAACAATTTCGTCATAAAATGGATCAGTTTGTTTAACATGTTCTGCGCTCCCGGATAAGAAAATATAATGCTATAAATGTCAATATGGTGTCGAAGAAAGATTGTTTATGAAATACGATAACAATTTTGAATACGGCAGGTGGCAAATTTTTGAAATTTTCCTCTCCTGCATTACTTCCAGTTAAAACATTTATTGTCGTCATTTTAACCAAAACTGGATTAAGAAAATATTTTATTTCGATATACGTAAATTCTCTCCAACTAATCTGTGCATTAAAGCATAGCATTGTGCATTTTCTGAGCAATTGTTTTGTCTTTAATTTAAGCGAAATTTAATAAACCCTTTTTTTTTGCGGCTTTGGGATGCAGACTAGAAAAGCTGGATGAGTTCTGCTGTTGTGAGCAGCCCAGCATTCGAAACAACATCAAGAGACCCAAGTCCGCTAGGGGTCTCTCCTCACCCACCCCTGCCCACCACGAGAACAGGTTCCTAAACTGAGTCGTGAATCATTTTGTATTCTCTTATGTATTGCAAAGATGCATGTCTGATCTTATCAAAATGAGTTAATTTAGATCAGTGTACACTTTAGTTGTAATGGTTGTGGCCATACAGATTTTAAATATTATGTCATATTCAATTTGTACACTCTTATAGATCAGTTCCGATATATTTAATCGACATTATGAGTCGCACAACTACCAAAAAATTGAAAAATTGACATTTTTAAATTCAGAAAACATATTTTGGTGCAATCGTGGTTGATTGAAAAATTAAACAGTTAAGATGACCAGATTAACAGCGCTTTAGATGAACTTCCTTCTTTCTGTAGTTTTATAGGAAGTCAAAGCTCTCCCCTCACAATGGATGAGATTAATAGATAACGATTTTTACCCTTCTCATTGAGAAGTGGCATTAAGCATCCATTGAAGGGAACACGCATTGTTTAACTCCCCGCTCATTTGGCGAGTGGAGTATTGGGGTCATTTTTCTAAATTAAGTGGACTATCTGGTCCATTTTAGCTCTTTAATTCCCCTCACTATACCTATCTTAATACCTTAAAAGGGTCTCTACTGTGACAAAAGAAGGATTACCCTAATTAGTAATTACACGATGTCTTTGTAGTTTGTGACCAAATTCCACGAATAAGTAATTAGAGGTTTCTTCAAGCGATTTCTTCCACAATCATTTGATTTTTAATCTTCAGAGACATTAACTCTTGATAAACTCCCTCCTTGTCTAGTATTTGCAACAGTTTCCAGTGTCAAAACAGAACATGATCAAAAATTTATTTGGAAAACCAAATTAACTTTTATGAATTAAAACCCGTACCATATCCACAGAGACGATCAGGCCTGATTCAGGAGAAAATCATAGAAGGTGCCAGGCCTGATTCAGAGTCTGATCAGGTAAAATAAAAAGCTGCTAAGAGAATACTCTAGAGTTGATCTCCGAAGTTTCTATCGACAGAAAAAAATCAAGTCTTGGGGGTCTCTGTCCAGATAAATCCCAAGTCTTGAGTCTCTCTGCCAAGTGAAGAATAGACCCAAGACTCTGTGACCGCTTTGCAGACAAGACGCAAGACTTGGGATTTCACTTGGCAGAAAGGATCCAAGACTTGATTTTTTTCTGGACAGTGGTTAGAATTTTTTAAGGCTCAGCGGCACTTTTAACATAAGTTTGAGTACCCTTATGTACAAACATAGCACTAAGTGCACCAATTATGATTGCGAAAGCTGCCAAAATTAAGTTAATGGCTCTTGGTAAAGTGTGGTCACCTTTTCAAGGCCTATGAGGTAATTAAAAAAACAAATTCAGTAGTCACTGTTGAAGAAAAATGACGATCTATAGCTAGAAAAAATCATAACAATACAAAACATTATAACTGCGCGAAAAATAACATCCACAAGCAAACACACAAAAAGTACTAACACGCACACTCATGCACACAAAATGAGAACCAACAACTAATTTCTTTATGCCAACACGAACCACAGTTCTGTTTTGAAACACAGGGGTTTATTCGTTATTCCTAATTGGTTATTTCTAGGGTTGCGTGTCCATTATTCAGATAATTTTTTGTGAGTAAATAGAGCAGGATTGAATCCTAGAAAGCGCTGCAGAGTACACAAAAGTTACTCAGGGATTGGTCCAGCATCCAGACCTCAAATAAAATTCAAGGATAATTATGTTCGAAACGGCGTTTCATGTCCTTTGTTCGACCACCCAATAATATTATACGTCAGATCATCTTTTAGCCAATTACCGAAACAAGTTCTGAATAGATCTTGCACAAGCAGTTTTTTGAAAAAAGTATAATAGGATATTTTATCTGATGTTGCACGACAAAAATTTCAATGATAGAAAAGTAATATTGTGTCATAAAAGTTTTTGAGTATCAATTTTGACGACGTTGTCTGATTAAAGATCTTATTAAGTTTTTTTAAATCAGATCATACAAAATAAAAAGTCAATATCACTCCGGTTGCCGTTACATTTTTTCCAAATATACATGAATGTATTCTGTCAAGCCTTCATTTTGTAATCGACTGCAGTTAATGTGTCTTTTCCAGCACAACCGTAAAAACTCATATTGGAATTTTAAACAGAAAACTGCTAGTTTTTTGATAACATTTTATTTCGCATTTTATTTTCAAAAGAAAGGTGCTAAGATTTGAGTGATTCAAGTAAAAAAAACCGACTGGTTTATTTTCCAGAAAGATGGCAATGTTATAAACAGAGGAAATCTAGATAAAAATCAATCACCGGACGAAACTGTAAGTCGAACTTCATCTGAATTCGGTTCAACTAGAACACAAGCATCTTTTGAAAGAACTACCTTTATTGTGAACTCAAAAATTTAATAATCAAGTTGAACAGATTTCACGTGAGACTGAGCTCAGCCTGCTGTTTCATACAGTAAACCGATAAAACTTCACCTCGATTTTCTCTTTATATAATAATGCCATATTTTGCAACATAAAACATTTAAGGTGTTAGGCAATTATAGCTGAATCGTAACACTAATCGCAATTGGAAATCATGATGATATTGAAAATGCTTCTTCTCATGCCAAAGTTTTTGGAAATTGTTGCTTGACAATGCCAAGTTTGGAAATCTCTGCACAAGACCAAGTTTGCAAACGATCGAAAAGTTTGTTCCGGTTGCTCTCTGCTTAAATTGGCAATATAGGTTTTTTCACTACTCTTTTCTCAGATATTGTTGAGTTCAATTGCAAAAATGTGTTGAAGTACACAGTGTACAAGATATGTGTGATACAAATCACTATACACGTCTACTTATGACGAAGAGGGATAAGAAATTAGAACTGTTTACAAATTTTTTGTAAAAGTTCAGCATTATTTTACGAAAATGGCAAACTTGTTTCAAAAAGACAAGTGAGTAACCAATTAAAAAACAATTTTTTGATATTTTTAACGAGCGTTCGTTTAGTTTTAATGGCAAAATAAAAACAACGAGGACTTTCCTTAAAATTAACTGGATTTGAGTCTCCGATTACTTCAGTGCTAAACAAGCACATTTCAAAAGTAAAAAATCATTTCAATTCTGAAACATTGCATCTCCAGAATACTTTAGGTGCAGTTTCTCTTCGTTATGATTACATTGAGGTCATAGAATTCAACCAGGCTATGTGTATTGTGTGTATTCAGAATATTACTCCTTGGCCAATGTTAAGTCTGAGCAGCATAAAAATTTACTTTTTATCGCTTACAACTAATATTTATTCTAGTAGTATACACCCTCTTTATTCTTAAGCTAGATTTTAGATATTTATCACAAAGCTCAATAAGGTTAGTGGTTACGACTCGCTACGCGGGAATTCGAGTCGCACATAAAGCAAACCTTGTTGTCGCGAGTTAAGCTAAACATATCATTTTTCACGCAGTAAATTTTTGCTTGATAATGCCATGCTTGGAAATCACTCCACAAGATCAAATTTGCAAACAGTCAACAAGTTTGTTCCGGTTGCGTTATGCCTAAATTAGCATTGTGGATGACTTTATTACCCATTTCTCAGATATTGCTGAATTCAATTGCAAAAGTACACAGTGTACGGGAGACGTGTGATACAGATCACCATACATGTCAACTTCTGATGAAGAGGGAGAAAAATTCAGACCTGTTTGCAAATTTTTGTAAAATTAATGCATTTTTTTTTACAAAAGTTGCGAATTTTATTTTAGTTCTGAAACATTGCATCTCCAGAATTTTCTAAATTTATTTATGTGCTGTTTCGCTTCATTATGATCATGATGATGTCATAGATTTCACCCAGGCTATGTGTATCCTGTATACTCTGAACATTAGCCATTTGCCAATGTTAAGTCTGAGCAGCATAATGTTTTATTTTTTATGGCTTAAAAGTGGTTTTACTATAGTAGTATACACGCTCTTTATTCTCAAGCTAAGTTTTAGGTATTTACCACAAAGCCCCTTTAGGCTAGTGATTACGACTTGCTACGCAAACAAAATGTTACAAGTATCTACGCGGTTTTTTTTTTCGAATCGCATAAAGGAAACGTTGTTAGCGGGAGTATGCTGATCTTTTTTTTCTGGAAAATTTTTCCTCAAAAATAAGGACAAGCCAGTGTAAATTGTTACATGAACTGAACACCGGCCTTCCAGAAAAAACAGAATGTCTATAGACTGATTCAGCGCCCATTTGCTCTGCCACCAATCTCAGGGAGTAAATGATACTATTTTACAAATACCTGGCATATAATTCTCTATCGTGCCTGCTGTGAATTGCTAAAATTGCGTGATTGGTGATTGCGTAAAAACCTTTGTAAAATTTGATGTGTTGTTTTGTTTGTACTTAGTTTGGTATTCACACGTCAACCAGTTCAAATCGAGTTTTCTAGCATCCTTATTCATTACAGTATCATCAGTTCGTTTGAGTAATATAACCATTGAAGTTCATTGAGAAGTAGTAATCCATCGTCTATTTCAGCATGCACCAAGATCCGGATACAGTGATCCACCCGTACAATAGACCAGCAGGGGGCACCTACACCACAACTACCAACAAGAGAATGGCCAAGGCACAGCAGATTGCGTAAGATATATCAATTCTGCTTCATTTTGAACGTTATTCAGACTTTGGCGGGTTCTCTTCGATGGCTCCAGACTATGTTATTTGAAAGCACAACGCCCCCTCGTGCATTCATCTTTGGTATTAACATAATTGATTTTTTATGGGACCTCAACTTGTGTTCTTTCAAAATCCCCCTAGGGAACAATGATTCGTTTTATCAGTCTGTAATAATGGGTTACACGTTCTTGAACTAAAATATGTTTTTGTAAACTGGTAAGAGGAAAATGTTTTGTTGGAGTGCTTGGGGTTTGATCGTTAGGATTCATTAGAGCCATAGTTCCTTCTTTCTCACCCAATGAGAGAGATGAACAGAAGAAATTGCTTAAGACTTGACGGAGGCGAAGCAGAAAGAGAAAGCGACTCAGGTAATTTGAAGGAAAGGGACTGTAAAAACAGAGTTGACTGATTAGTGATTAATAATTATAAAGTTAAACCGAAGCCATGATAGTGACTAATCAAGTAATTTTTCCAACCCCAATTAGACGGAGGTGGGGGGGGGGGAGGAGGAACAGAGCTGCTCACCTGGTTTCTTATTGTTCAGTGAAGTTCGGCTGATCGATATATTTGACGTGGTGTCAGGACAATTTACCCAATGCCATTATACCCAATGCCATTATACCCAATGCCAATATACCCAATTTACTCTGATACTTTCGTTCAATAAACCGACAACAAATTAGCAGTCGTTATTTCCCTCTGTTTTAACATATTTAGTGGCCATGGCCATGCCTCAGCAGCCAGCGTGACTTGATATGAAACTATCACAACCGAACATGGATTAAATTACCCGCTTGTTAAATCATATGTGTAAGAGCTATTTTCTCTTAATTAGTACTCGGATTATGGAAAGAAAATATCAATATATCAATGTGAATTTGGTATAATGGCATTGGGTATTTTGGCATTGCGTATAATGGCATTGGGTATTTTGGCATAGGGTATAATGGCATTGGGTATTTTGGCATTGCGTATAATGGCATTGGGTATTTTGGCATTGGGTATAATGGCATTGGGTATTTTGGCATAGGGTATAATGGCATTGGGTATTTTGGCATTGCGTATAATGGCATTGGGTATTTTGGCATAGGGTATAATGGCATTGGGTATTTTGGCATAGGGTATAATGGCATTGGGTATTTTGGCATTGCGTATAATGGCATTGGGTATTTTGGCATCGGATATAATGGCATTGGGTATTTTGGCATAGGGTATAATGGCATTGGGTATTTTGGCATCGGGTATAATGGCATTGGGTATTTTGGCATTGCGTACAATGGCATTGGGTATTTTGGCATAGGGTATAATGGCATTGGGTATTTTGGCATTGCGTATAATGGCATTGGGTATTTTGGCATTGGGTATAATGGCATTGGGTTTTTTGGCATAGGGTATAATGGCATTGGGTATTTTGGCATTGCGTATAATGGCATTGGGTATTTTGGCATAGGGTATAATGGCATTGGGTATTTTGGCATAGGGTATAATGGCATTGGGTATTTTGGCATTGCGTATAATGGCATTGGGTAATTTGGCATCGGGTATAATGGCATTGGGTATTTTGGCATTGGGTATAATGGCATTGGGTATTTTGGCATCGGGTATAATGGCATTGGGTATTTTGGCATTGCGTATAATGGCATTGGGTATTTTGGCATAGGGTATAATGGCATTGGGTATTTTGGCATTGGGTATAATGGCATTGGGTATTTTGGCATAGGGTATAATGGCATTGGGTATTTTGGCATTGCGTATAATGGCATTGGGTATTTTGGCATAGGGTATAATGGCATTGGGTATTTTGGCATTGCGTATAATGGCATTGGGTATTTTGGCATTGCGTATAATGGCATTGGGTATTTTGGCATCGGGTATAATGGCATTGGGTATTTTGGCATTGGGTATAATGGCATTGGGTATTTTGGCATCGGGTATAATGGCATTGGGTATTTTGGCATAGGATATAATGGGATTGGGTATTTTGGCATTGGGTATAATGGCATTGGGTATTTTGGCATTGGGTATAATGGCATTGGGTATTTTGGCATAGGGTATAATGGCATTGGGTATTTTGGCATAGGGTACAATGGGATTGGGTAAATTGTCATGTAAATCATTTGACGTAGGAAACATGAGTGGTGTCATCAAGGATCCCATCGAAGGTAAAATTGTCAAATAAAAATAAATTTCAAAATCAAATGAACATACCCCATTTTATCGTAAATTTGATACCTTTACAATAACTTTTGAACAATTTTAGCAATTAGCGACAATTTCGTGTTCTTCATAATAGCGCGACCCTATAGGTAGGTTGTAATTAGTCTTTTGCGGAATTTAAACTTGAGAGATTGGATTATAATTGTGAGCCATCTTTTCTCAAGATCATAATATTTTTTCATTTTTTTTCTGCCGATAAATTGACGTAGTGAGTTCAGTAACGTTAGAATAGTGACATAAGAACTGGCAAGAGACTTCAAACTGTACTTAAAGTAGAGAGAAACATACCAATTTTCGGATTTTATAGATAGTTTATTTTCCTGTGAGGCAATTTGACTTCCGTTTTCACTGTTTTTCTCTTGATTTTCTGCAGTTATATTTCAAAAAGGGATACGTTGGTATTATTGCTTCATATATGCTAATGTCTGTATCGAATAATGGCTGCGAATGATTTATACCGCTAATACACGGTAATAAATCAGAGGAAATTATCCACTTCATTATTCCTTTATAACAATTTTTCCTTTCGACTAATTTATAAGTCTGTTTAATGAAGGAATGCGCTGTTTTGTCGAGTAGTTATAGGTTTCAGTGAATATTGTTTTTCTTCTTACTGATTTTTTTTAAATATGGGTGTTCGATTTTGTCCGTGATTGCTCTATTGTTTAGTTTCTTATTCTCAAAAATAGCAGGTCTCGTCGGATTTCTAATGCGTTCTTATTGTCTTAATGTGTTAATTTTGTAGCTGAAATTTGTAACTTTGACTTCCATTTCGTTTGAAATTATTTTGTGAAATTTTTCATATGGTCTTCTTTTTTTAAATCATTTTCTGGAATTTGTGTTGTTTTTTGTCAATTTGTCAATAACTCAGATAAAAATGACGATTATTGTTTTTCATTATGAAACATCTAGAGGTTGTTACTAATTTTAGCTGTTGTTACTTTTTTGACTCTTGGTTTAACTCTTTTTTTTTACCACTTTAAACTTTAGAAACCATCTGAGGTTCTCCAAATGTCCGTAATTTGTCCTTTTCGGTAAAAACGTTTTTCGTGTTGGGAAAAAGTGTACTTTTGTTGACATAATATAAATTTTCGGTAATGTTATTTCTGGGTTTTTTGAAGAAAATGGAGTTTTGCTTTGTCCAGATCTTTTTTTTTCTTGCGTTTCTTTTTGCCTCCAGTGCTATATTTTGCTCAATATCAGAGGCTGACACAATGGCAAAACTGGTTATTAGGTGTATCTGTTCTTTGAATTATCAATTCGGCACCTGTTCGTGTACTTATTCTGGTTATTTTTTATCCTCAGTTTTATTTTGACTATCAGATCATGCGTTCATGAATCTAATTAGCTAAGTAACTAAATTTGACTACAAATTGCCACTTTTTTAACTGAAATTTTAGTACCTGCTGATATTACGGTCTTGACCTTTTTCTCTCTCGTGTTCTATCAGTTTTTGACCAATCGTTTGATAGTTTTTTGGGCACACTTAATAAATCTTTTTGAGAATGCAAAAACCAAGTAATTAAATACCGTTTATCTTAAACTCAATTAAGATTATGATAAAGCACTTTTTGAAAGAAATTAATGTTGGAATTTGTTTGAAAATGACAAAGAAGTTGAAGTCAAAATTTAATTCTAGTTGTCTGTTGAAATTAAGTGTTTACTTGACTAAATTGTTGTTTTCTTCTCCTAAAAAACTGTATTGATGTTAAATTTCATCTAAATGTGAGACATTTTACTCAGGTCAATTTTTGTTCATCCTTTTGAAAAAAAAACAGACTGTTGCCGAACGCTATATTGTTCATTACTGTCATAATTGGGGATTTAATCAAACCTTAAGTTACAAAATATGACCAACCTTTTTTTGGTTTGTATCAAATCGATTTGGTAGATATTTGAGCCAAGAATTTGGATGCGTTGGGTCCAAAAATTATGTAAAATTGTAGATAATTAAGATACTACTGATATCTTTCTGGATGGAATCCGTTAGAAAACCTTAATCAAAGTTGAGCCTCCCCTAAGTGGGGCAAAACCAAGAAGGTGGAAACCATGTTTGGTTTGAATTCATTTCTATTATAATTATTTTTATTATTATTATTATTATTATTATTATTATTATTATTATTATTATTATTATTATTATTATTATTATTATTATTATTATTATTATTAGTATTATTATTATTATTATTATTCTCAACACAAGACGTAATCTCAATTTCTTATGATTTTACAGCATTAGTTGTTACGGATAATACTTTTCTAATATATTAACAGATTGATGCATCATCGCAAAACTATGAGGTAAAAACAATACGTAAATTTTTTACTTTGAATGAAAGACTGATGCTCATGGACTGTGCGCCTCTACAAAATCAGCTATGAATCAAAGATTTTCAATTCTTTACTTTTTTTACCAAACCAAGTACTATCATTTTGATATATTACAGACTTTTAATGGTGATACACCCCTAGTTGATTGAGGACGGTTATCTTGCAAGATCTTGCAAGAATCTTGCAAGAATCTTGCAACACTATGCATCATCTTGCAAGACTCTTGCAAGATTCTTGCAAGATCTTGCAAGATAACCGTCCGAAATGCAAGAGTCTTGTAAGAACAGGACAAACCATTAAAATGACCATTGAATTATTTTTGTGGAAACGAGTATGTCAAATACGTTATCGAGGCAAAGTTTTAATGAAACTTTCCGTTGAGGACCGAGAGAAAAATTAATTTCAGGCAAAAGATTTTGGACCCCATTTTTTGTCTTTAGACTGTGTGCAAACCTCAAAGGGAGTGCCGTTTGGCTATAGGAAGAACTTAGAAAGGATTAGAAGGATGAGAAATGTGATCATCAATATAGAACTTTCCGTTGAACCGAGAGCTCCTTTCAATGGACTGAAATCATAAGATAACATGGTCTTTGAGTTAATTGGGGTTTAGAATTCTTCTTTTATATTTAAAATTTTGGGACGTCTATCTTGCAAGATTCTTGTAAGATTCTTGCAAGGTAAGCGTCCGGATCTTGCATCTTGCAAGATTAGCGTTATTTGCAAGTATCTTGCAAGATCTTGCAAGATAAACGTTATTTGCAAGAATCTTGCAAGATCTTGTAAGATAACCATCCTTGCTCGTCTAGGGACAGCACAAAACACCGAAGCGACAGTGAAGCATGACAAAAACCCCTCAAGTTACTCTGTTTTAGTACTCGGTCGTCAATTTTATGATTCATTACTGATTTTCTTATGACACTAGGGTGCGAGATAGATTAAATTCAGCTTCCACATTCTGATAGCTTTGTTGTCCAAAAAATTGAACTTTTTCTGCTTTAATTGTTGCTTGAAACATTTTTCAAAGCTTTATTCGTTATCTAACTGTCCACCGCTGTTCATTTTGGCGAGATGAATATTTTCATAATGAGTCATAAACAACAATCCACCCTACAAAATTTTAACCAAATTTACTTTTCAACATTTTAGTCAAATGATAGAGGCGGAAGAGACGGCTAATTCCGCCGCGCCAGAAGTGGAATTGATGGGAATAGACGGAAGGATCTATAAGGGGCGCACGGGTGAGAGTGGAGGAATGATTCCAGGTGTTGTTCACGATTACGACATCGGTCGAGCACCTTCTGCTGCTGGAGTTGAGCTGCCGGACATTCAACAGGTACGTCCGCTTTTATCAAGGCATTTGTAATTGATTATTTGTTTCAGTTATGATATTCTGCCAAATTTTTGAGATAGCTCAAGACTTTCTAACGAAGATGCGCATGATCAACTACTAATACGTCTAATGGTTCAATAACATAACAGCATTTGAAGTTGTAAACGAGTGATTTCGTAAATGACACCACGGTTGAGCGGTACCAAGATGAAAATAAACGATGAAATTAATTTGAATTAGAGTGTATTAAGCGATATTGCGTATATTTGCATTTTTTAATGTCAAGCAGTTTCAATTGCAAGATGCCTAGACCGATGCCTAGTGATCTCTAAACAATGATTAGAAGCGTCCTTCAATAAAGTAATGATAATTCAGTTTTTGAGCTTTTCTAATGCTAATATGAACTAACCAATAAAAAGGAAGGTTGATCTCACCCAATGAAATGGGAGGATGATTTACGTTTTGTTGAAGTGCCAAATGAATAGATTAGACTCACATGGCTGTTAATTTGGGTATCTGATAGAGGATTAACTGTTAACTTCAGAACATTTCTAATCAATAACGATTGCATCAATCTATCATTTGCTGAATTTAAGTTCTATAAACTAATACGACTTTGACATTGGTCACCTTGAAAGATTAGCACATTGATCTGATGGCCTTGACAAATAGTATGATAACACTTATCTCTAACATTTCGAAAATGTGCTGAACTAACTTGACCTCTTCACATGCAGCCTAATACACCCCGAGGGGGTCTGGGATATCCCCCCTCTTCCAACGGCCACCACCACCATCCCCTCCCCCAACCAACAAATGGCGTCCCTCCGGAATGCCATCACAACGATTGGTAGGTAAGGGTGTCCTCTGTTTGTTCACACGTTTGAGAGGGAGGCGTGAACTAATTGGTGATAACAGGATCCCACCCGTGTGTAATCAAATCACCTTTCTGCGACAGAAGCAGCTTCATCTTCACATGCGGCAAACATCGGAACAGTTTGAAAACAAAATGCTGCTGCGGCTTATACAATTTCCTCATTTTGGTTGCTTCAAATGACAAAGACACTCAGATAATTGATCCAAACCCCCCCCCCCCCCAAGTTTATTTGGGGTTAGGAACTTTATACAGGTCTAAATTTTGTGTGTTTTGAAAAATCTTGAATGACCGATATCTTTTGCGTAGTGATGAAAGTAGTGGCATCATTCAAAAAATTTCGATCAGCTGAATTAACCTCCCGGGTTGACCTTTCTTGGGAACCATATCCAAGAACCATATATGGTTCCATACAGGCCATACATCAATTTTTTATATGATCTTGCTATGGTTGTCAAGATTTCCATATATGATTCTTATATGGTATCCAAGAATCCGGTATGCATATTTGTGCGCTCTTTCAGCACCCATACGTCATTTTGCAGCAGTCTCAGTTGTAGCCCCTTTACACGACTTATGGCATATATTAGTACCCTATGTGGTTCTTACATAGTTCTTATATGGTCCACATATGGTTCCTACCTGGTTCTTATATGGTTCACATATGGTTATTATTTGTTTCTTAAATGGTCCAATCATGATTCTTACATGATCCATGCATGGTTTTTTCATGATAGCTTTACTAAAAGCTTTTAGAAGTCTTTCGCAATTTTCTGTTTTTTTAGGGAGAAAAAAGTTAATTAAAAATATTTCCATTTTTATTTAACTCTACCTTTTTACATTTAAGAGAAATCACTATTCACATAGATGTTCTAGAGACCACAGGAATGATATTTATTACTGCAGAATGGTGAAAAATCTTTAAAAATTGTTCGCTCATGTAAAAATTTAAACAGTGTTTTATGCCCACTTTATGATTAAAAAACAAAACTAAGCAGAGAGAATATTTAAAATAACTTTAGTTCAGAATTGTCTAAACCCAAAAATATAGTGGCAAAATATTTAGTTTGGCTACCAAGAAAATGCAATCAACTTTAATCAAACAAAATAACGAGTTCCCATTAATTGAATTAGTATGATTTGTCACTATAGTTTTAATTAAATTCTTTTCACTAAGAATTGAAATTTTCCATAGCTGTTTTTAGCTGGCATTTTTTTCGACGAGAGTTTCCTCATTTTAGAACTAAAAGATGCAACACACAATTTTGAAATATGTTGTAATCTTTAACTATGGGACCAACTACCATCAAGTAGCAACTATATATAACGCTAACAATGCAATACATGAGCATTTAGATTGCAAAAACTGATGTTAATATATGGAGTAGAATTACCACATGGAAATCCTCGCTATTTTTATTGACTGGAGCTTTGATCCTTTCAAATTGGAAATGTATTACAATATCGAGGTTATTCATACAATTGTCCAGCAAAATTGTAAACAGGTGTACAATTAAACACGAGACGATTGTACACGCTTTTGCATCTACGGTTCCATCAGTAGTTCCATCCAGGTATTATAATTGATGTATTTTTTTCAAAGTTTGTTTTTCTTAATTTTGAAACAAAGAATTGCGTGGCTCTTTTCTAAATAGTTACAGTTAGTTGTTGCTGTTGCACAGTTTTTTTTACTGTTGTTTCACAAGTGCTTATTAATTATTACGGAGTGACTCTGACCCAATTATAGCAATCGTGTCTCTATGCGTTTTCCATGAAAATTTTTTCTTGCCCTTGCGTTCGCTTGCGTGAATTGGTTTCTCCAGTAAGTTTTTGACGATTGGCTACTTGATTTAATTTGCAGCAGTCTACCATTAAAGTGTAATCAAAAGTCAAAAGTGAACGAATTTCTAATTTTTGCACTCAATCTTAGTAGAGGTGAAAAGGAGCTCTGACGACCTCTTACCAGTCAATCACCCCCCACCCGATGAAGCAAGCTAAATTGAAATCATGTATACGTTAGGACACGTTTTCACTAATAACGTTTCAAAGGAGGCCGAGGTTGGGCCAGCTAATTTTGGCAAGCTAACCCGGCAACCTGGATCTCAACAACTATGACAAAAAATATTATCCTCATGCTTGCTGATTTCAACGAGAACTGCAACCTAACAATAGAAATGTCACTATAATTAGTGCAGAGTTTCTTTTTGTTGATTTGGCATAATTAATTTGAACTTTTTCAGTTCATTTCATGCATTCCCAATGTTTTTTTTACAATTAAAGCTTGTTCCGGAATGCTCTATATTCAGTATTAAGGCTGCAATCGATTTTTTGAGCCAGTTATTTTGAGCCTGTAATTATTATAACAACTGTAAAGTTGCATGAATCAAATGAACCTGAGAAATGTTTTTTTTTCAGCGATCCGGACGACGCAGCGCAGTCATGAAATCAGCTAAGAGGTCAAGTGCCAGAGGTCAAGTATCCCAACAACAGAAACAGAAACCCTCAACTCCTGCTTCCGAAGTACACCCTGCGGCCGCCTTAATCGACCCCAGCCTCATAAACAACCCAAACATGTCAAGTCAAAATAACTTAGCTGATAGCTCGAATGACGTCATTAGTGCTAGAATTGACGTGGAACCACAACCAATTGTGTAAACATATAGAATATGCACGAATTTGAAATAAGAAGATCAATAACTTGAACGTTATTTCCCAGGTTGAGGTCCCAGACAAAATTGACATCAGATCAGACCCTCCCAGAGCCAAGAGGCCCGTGAACAGGCCAATTACAGACCATATCATGAGTTCAAATGGAGATCAGGATCCTGTAATTTTGAGCGACCCCCTCCCCCTCCATGGTCTCGATTATGATCTGCTCAGATGTCGCTTTGGTTTTGAATCTCGGCTTGGGATATGTTGTTTGCAGTTCATAAATGCATAATACGTTCGAAAAGGAAACTAACAACACAAAATAGTTCACATATAGACTTGACTGAGCTTAGAAAGATCTTGATTCAAACACACGACCGGAAAAATGGCTACACTGAGCTCAGATTTCGTTTTAACTGAAATTTATATACCGCATTTTGACCAGAAAAACTATCAAAAGCTTCTCGAAATTTATCGCATTATATATATTTTCGTTTTTGTTCCTTTTTGAGCAATTGTTTGCTTGAATTAAGCTAACAATTTAATAATACCTTATAATAGATAGGAAAATAAAGCAGTTATTCTTGATAATTTTGCTGTAAAAATATTTCCCTGTAAAGCTCCCCAATTTTGATGCTTCCGCTAAAGTGAAATAGAGTTTTGTAGTAAACGTTTTGACGGAATTCGACAGCAGCTCCTTTTCGAAGCTAATATGACTGAGTCTGCGTATCTTAGTTGACATCTGATCAGACAGGAACAGGTTTTTATGTCCATCGATAGATAGATTTGACTAAAACGTTTGGCCTCGCGGCATAAATTTAGTCTTGGTCCACAAACTTCAGAAGCGGAAAATTTAAAAATATCTCTGGCTTGAACCTATTTATCATTTCTTAAAATTGTTACATACATACCTTGATAGAACCACGTTAATTTTTGACAAATTTTGTTTTCAATGCAAAATAATTTTTGACCAACTAGCTCTTTCTATTGATGCCAAGCTCTGCTTCAAAATCGATTGTCAAAAAAGAAACTATCTCACGTTGATCGATGCAATCAAGTTATACCCATCGCGGACACAAGGACATCGCGTGTAAACAGCTTTTGGCGAACAGCTTTAAACTTGCTAAGTTATTATTAAGCAATATCAGGTGCTCATTCGATGGTTTTTCCAAAAATAAAGTGCCAGATGAAGATGACAAATGAGTAATTAATTAAATCTGGTTTTGCTTAATTTACGCTCATTTCAAGACTCCGGAAGACTTTAATCCGGATGACTCCGGAACTTTTAATCGGTTAAACAATCGCAAAAAGTAAGTTCAAAAAAAATTAAACATTAATTGTTTCGCCATGATCAATCATGGTTTTCAAATGAAATGTAAAAGTCGATTAAACCGTCTTTCCATTTGTTTGGTATTTCAGGGATGAATGGCTTCAATTAAGAA
>NC_134480.1:27656276-27704544 GCF_964194025.1 Convolutriloba macropyga | reverse complement strand
GTATGCAACATTTTTTATTAGCTTTTCTTTGCATGTCTTGTCAAGTTTTTTGTTTCAATTGGCGGTAACTGAATCGAAACCACGTGATACAAAGGTAACTAGGTCGACTGACTCGAGGTGCAAAATTTTAGTACAAAAACTGCAACCAAGCCTTTGTTCTTCTTTTCTTGATTTCCAATCTTTATTAAAAGTTTTATCTGATCCGTTTAATTTTTTCCGTAATGAGGAAATTTTGTTTTCAGTCAACGATGTTCCCGATATTGAAAGTTTTGTGTTGTGGTCAAAATCTTCCAACAAAATTTTTAATTGCATCCTTTTTTTTGTATTTTGGCCATCTATATAAACAATTTTGAATTCCTTTCCCCCTCATTCAAATTTTTAACAAGCTCGTCAGATCAGACCTCAAAAGAGCCTAGGGGTCTTTCCTACATCACCGTCTAAATATTTTATCTGAATAGGTCTTGCATCTTTATGAAAACCTTACGGAAAGTTTACAAAAATTTGTTTTAATTTTTTGTGTTTGATATGCCTAAGACGCGATCGAGATGCAAATCAATGCAAGTTGTTTGCTGTCCTGTTTGTTCCCCTGGTGAAAATTATATCCTGTGTGAGTTCTGCCGGACGTGGTTCATGCTTCCTGCAAAGCCTATTTCACGAAGGATTTCAAGTGTCGGGATATGTCACCTGACATGGTCTAAATCCGTGACGACTGTTCAGTATGGCCACGAGTTGTTATCTGTTGAGGCAGCACCAACTGAAATAGCAACTCATCACTTCGCGGATCTGAAGAGCCCAGTGTCCGAAGCCAAAAGAGCTTTGGATGCCTTGCCGTATACAACCCCACCCAGGTTGAGGTGCCATACGGAAGTGACCTCTGATCAGACCTAACAAGTAACATCATTGCTTCTTCATTTTTATTCATTATCTATGTGAACAACTTGAGGAATACAAATGAGACCAGCACTACTTTTGTCCAATACGGTGACAATTGATATTGTTTTTGGAAAACAAATTAGGTAAGGTTGCATGAAAATAATTGGATCGAAGCCTGGCCGAAACAAGCAACTAATTCAGGTTACGAATTGACCCTAAAATTTTTCAAATAGTATTGCGTATATTTTTGCAAACCTAATTATGAGCGTCGCAATCCATCAGACAATCCTCAAAATTTGAAAGAAAAAATGAATGTGAGCACCTTTGAGCCATTTTGACTGCTGTTCGAAATTCAAAAGCTGAAAAAGAACTGAAACCCCAAATATCTATCGAGATTTGAAAAAACTGGACTACGATGGCTGATGTGGTAATAGATATTGCTGTCCTTAAATGTAAGATATGTAGAGAATCAAAAGATTTACACAAAGGATTTCTATCAAGATTAATAGTGAGCACTCTAGTGAGCAAGAAAACGCTCTGCATCAAATATGCAGCAAACGGGACAGAAGTTCTGTATGATCTGTAATTTAGACATTCCCTTCGTTGAAATCCATTTTCATTGATTTAACTAGGGAGTAAGTTTCCATAAACGTGAGTTCCAAAAACACCTCCAAGAAATCGACCTTTATCGGGTGTTATAACGAGTTGACGAAAAATTATATTCTTTTGTGCAATTTTTTTTTGTCAAATACAATGAGACAAGTTGTTTGAAGCCGCAGCAAAAGCAATTAACCAAAGAAAAAAACAACTGAAATTTTTACAATATGAAAATCATGAAATCACAAATCCGCATCTGAAATTAAAGAGCCCTTTGGGGAACGAAAAAATGTTTCCATCCCTGAACCAAAGCTGGTAGAGCCAAAAAACTATCAAAGAGGCAAAAACCAAAAAACCTGATGGCATCCGGTTGAGTTTACCGGAAAACATTTCAAAACCTGCCAGGGGACAAAATTGCACGACATTTGTCAGGCTTCTGCACTGTTAGTGTTGATGCCATTAAAAGGTATGCAAACGGAAATGAAACCACTTGTATCAGAAGAGAGGGATGCGAACGATTGTTTTTGTTTTTACAGTTGCCAAAAACGGCTAATGACTATTCTGTGTATCAGAAAGCTCAAAAAACAAGAAACACTTATTTTTCTTTGGAGAAGAATTAAATGCCGAATGTTTAAAAACAGGATGAAACGCCGCGAACTGGCCGAATATGGATTCGGAATAAGATCAATATCCGTGATTGTTCAAAAAGAAAATGAAAACTTGGAAAGATGTCAAAACTGATGGTTCAATGTTGTAATATTTTCTAGCACATCAACTTGAAAAAATGTGTCTACCTAACTGTTGGTGCTACTTTTAAACAGCAAAAAGAATCATCAGTCAAAAGGAAATTTCTATGGAAACTGAGCGAAAATAGAAATCGAAAAACTTAAAATTGTCCAAAAAATTAAAATATACAAGCTAGGACTGAAAATGTCTCCAGTACTTTTTTGGAAAAGGAAACCCTGAGCAACCAAAACTATTAGCACTAAAGCTACAAAAAATATTCCATCATAACATAATTGTAGTTATTAAAATTTACATGGTGCAAAACTGCTTTTTTCCCAATAATACCAAATCACTGCTGAGTTTTAATGAGTTATTTGAATAAACTCTGAAATTTTTTTATGAGAATTTGCCATATATCTGGGGCGTTTAGTGTTACGTATGCATCATCCTTGCTTATGTCAACAAAAACAATTAGTGCAGTACTTTGTCAATTTCTTTGTAAAAATTGAGATAAATTAATTACTCAATTATCCAATAAGAAATGAGTACCATTGAGGTTCCATATGATCACTAACTGATGGTGTAATTTAGTCGAAAAATTCGGATAGTGTAAGCATACTGTATTTAGAATCATTCGAAACTGTGACAATGAGCAACTTGACTGTAATTTATATCTCAATCACTTTCAGTCTTTTCTCGTTACCTTATGCTAGATTTTAAAATGGAAGCATTTTTTCTTATTTGAGCTTTTCTACAAGCAGTTAACAACATTACTATCCTTGACTGAAGCTTCAAAAATTTTGGTGATAGATTGAACGTAGTTTATCAGTAATGATATTCTTAACTTTGACAAAACATTAAGTTGCAGTCCATTAAACATCCGAATGACTATTTGTTTTGATGCGATCTTCAGTAAATTTGGTTCAGTGAAGAACAAGTCCTGTGTATTACTCTAGAACTACGCCACGAACACCTGGATGGCAAAAAGGGACATTTTTTGGATATTTTTGACAAGCAGTAAGTTGACAAAAAAGTGTGGATAAGACTTGAAAGCTGCATTGAAGCAACCTAATTGTAACCCATGGGTGACAGCAAAGCGACAGAACCATAGAATGATAACAAAATAGTGTTAAAGCCAATGACCGAGCAAAATCATCTGAATCTGAACTTGACACCAATCGGCCGTATTCCTGGTGAGCTATAGGAACGTCAAAAGAAACATGGGGGCAAAAAACCTTAGGTTTTTTTAATACGGTCATCACAATAACGGAAGATAAATTTACGAAGACAATACGCAGAAAAACGAGCTTTTCAAATCGGTAAGCTCCGCATTATAGTTGATCAACTGAAAAACAGTTCAATTGCTTTTTTTAAAAGAGGTATCGAAATTTCTGATTGATGTCAATCGTGCCTACAAAAATATAAGCATGCCTCAACTGGCGGGACAAGCACCAAAAATTCTAAAAACACTCTGTTTCAAAAAATTAAATTTGTCGGAGCGTGGACAGAGTAGTTGAAACATTCAGAAATTTGGAGAAAACTATTCTGGAGACTCCTAATATCCTTAATCAGAAATTGAAAGAGTGTGAATTATTCAACAAACCGTTTTCAAATGCATCACAGCTGGAAACAAAAATTTTTTGTCAAAAATCTGGTTGAAGTAGTACACGAATTTACAAGCCTATCCAAAAACAAACTCAGATATGGACAAACTATGCAAAAAATTATACAAGCGCTGAATTGAAGCTAGAAAAATGTCCGATTCAAGTAGCCCCAATTGTCACTCACGAACTCCGTTCATTTTGCTTGTCTCAATGCAACAATTACAGAATCCAATAAAAAAATTATGCACCGAATTTGAGAGCAGCAAAGCCTAAAACTGTAGCTGACTAAACGTCAGCCTGCAGAGTGAGTCAAACTATCATTGTTAACAGGTCATATCCGGAGGACACTTCTGTTTCACAAAATGGATGTTCAGAATTTTGAAAATTGCTTCTTTAATAAAGGAATTACAGACGCTACAAGATCAATCAATTTCATTTCACAGGAAGAATCAAATTACTGAGATTAACTTGGACCAGATTTTTGTAACCAAACAAGACAGGATGCTGTTTAAAGGGTACACGAAAGTGCAAGATACTCTCAATGAAACAATTGAGGAGCTCGATGAAAATATAGAGTGCTTCCAGAAACGGATTCATTCTATACAAAACATGCTTCACTCAACAGAAAACTCAGTTGAATCAACAGAAGAGCAGGTGTCGACTGATTGAAGCCTTACAAACTTCAGTGCCAGATTGAACAAAGTTTATCACTGAAGATATCCTTAACTGCAATCAAATATTCGTTAATAGTCCTTTAAAAAGCCGAGCGGCTGATTGTTTCCAACGCGATCTTCAGTCAATAGGATTTAGTGAAACTCTATAACCAGGCTGTAAAGATTGGGTTTAGTTGAAATTCTTGATCAGTCATCACATTGATACTATGCAATATAATAGGCCTTGAAGAGATTCAAAAACACATCAACTTCTCACAAATCATGACAAATTGTAATCAATGCAAATTTATTTGTTTGACATAAACAAGGTCAGTTCCCGACACACGCGAAATACCCTCACAAACCCGAAACCGACAATCGCTACTACTTTTATCGGCGCTTCTCGATTCTTTTTAATGAGCTTATCCATATTTACGCAAACCAAGCAGCACTACCTGTGGGAGAATTTAATTTTTGTACGGCTTGATGGTAACATAGGAAATTGTCAAAACTTGGCCAAGCCGAATTATTTGAAAATTGATGAAAGAAAATACCAACAGTTGATCACAGTGTTCAAGAAAGAAGTGAATATTCTATTTAAAAGCAAAATAGAGGTGCTTTTTTACTTATCTGTAGACAAAAATACTGAGCATCTATGTAAGAGCGACCAAATGAAATTAATTCTATCTTATAGGTTCAAGATTCTACTGCCTGTGACGAAATTACCCCCTGATTACCCCCAAACTGATATAAGAGTGTGGGGGTAATAGTATATGGTGGGGTCAAACTATGTAAGATAAGAGGGTTAATAGGGTAATTTTAATAGGAGTAAGGGGGAACTGTTAGAGCCACCAACCTCAAAAAATAACCCCCAAGATGTAAAATTAGGGGGTAACTTTATGGGGTAAAACTATATAAGATAAGGATGTAACGGGGAGTAAGGGGAATTGTTTGACGTAAGAGTTGCCCATTACCCCCAAAATGTTGTAGGGTTTTTGAGGGGAATTGGCTGCAAATTCCTAGATTAACCCCCCAATCCTACATCTATTTTGGGGTAAAAATTTGACACGGGACCAGCTAACTGAAATTCGGGACTTGAGCATCTTGTCACATCGAAGCACACTCAATGAATTTGTTGAAGCCATGTTGCAGAAACCGTTCTTGCCGTACTGCTTCAGTAAAAGCGAAATCGCTATACAATTGTGGTAGGACTGGCTGTAAAAGACCATGAAAACACACATTCCAGAAAACACAAAAATATGAATTTACGGCAAGATATCACAAATGAAGAGAGATATGAAATTAAAAGGAACCACTCGCATATGTATTGAAGGGGCTTCAAAAAATGGAAACGATTTGAATGGAATCGAGCAGCACTATTTATTGCAGATCAGTAATCGTTGGAAAAACACTCTGTAGAACTGGAAGGTTTTCTGGAATTCAAAAATACTTCGAAAACAGCCAAAAATCAAATCAACTTCCCTTGAAATGCAAGAACTTGAATCACATAAAAGCTACCACTGATTTAAAAAATCCAAGCTCTACAATAAGTTAAGCCTTTCCAGTCAGTGTTCACTATCGTTGACTTTAAAAGTGTGTCGAAGTCTCCCAATAATAGATATACATTTTACTGAAGAAAAGGGTGTAAAAGCTCTGGAAAATTTATGTATGAGGATTGGTAGTAGTGGTAGTCGTTTTAGAAGCTGCAGCTTCACCAATGTTAGAAAATGTGCCAATTTTACCCCATTTTCGACCGGCGGCCCGGACAAACACAGTCTCATTTTTCAATGTGCCATTAGATGTATGTTCTACTATTGTTTTGTCCACACGAACAAAGATAGATACAACAACAATTGGAAGTACTTCGTTCAAACCAAAAATGAGTTGGAGCAAACTCCGAGTCCTCAAAAATTAACGGTTTAAAGGACAAGAAATTTGCAAAAAAAAAGAGAAACAAGAGAGATATTTTTAGACAATTAGATCATTTTTTATAACCTGCGGAGAGTAACCTGTGATAGAACTATCTGGTATTACGGTCCAAAAAAGTTAGGCTAATAAGGTGGGACGGGATTGTTTGTTTTGCGTGGTAAAGTTTTCCGATCTACGTTGAATTCACCCGCTTTTTGTCTGTGATTTTGTCTCCTATTGTGAAGTGAATTTCGCAGGGAGTGACCTTATACGTGGCACATGTTGAACGAGTGGCAGCTTCTCGAATTTATAGCTATCGGGTATTGACCAGTTACTCGTGGTACCAACTAGTTCAACCAAGTTTGCGGGGTATTTTTCGCGGTAGCGGAAGTCTCAGTTGTCTTTTAAGGAGTCGTCTCTGCGGCACAGTTCTTCACGTGAGAGGACATTTTGCCAGAGGGTCTCCTTATCTAAACAATTATATTTTAAGGTTTTGTTTGACAGGTTTTCTTGTGAAGGTTTAGTGAGTATATTTGATAGTTCCGTCTGAGGGGTTCTTCCAAAGTGAGTTTCAAAGGGAGACATTTTTGTGGCTTTTTGGTTATCAGTTTAATATTTCCTATAATGTTAACTAATCTGTCGCGCAATGATGTCGCCTAAATTTGATGTCTAATTTGTTGCGCTCATTTTGAACAGTTGGTATCAATTGTTTGAATTTATTGTTCAACATTCCCTGTCCCTTGTTATCTCCCGTTGCTGTATTGGATTGGTCTAATATTTTTTCTTTTTACAAAAATTTTTAAAATCGAGAGCTTCGGACCTGGTCGCAGCGGATTGATTGATGGATGCTTTGCAAAACTCCCTAAGTACTCGATGGCTGCTTTAGTAACGCAGTTTTTGTATACCTCGGGGTGGGAGAACGGTGAAAGTTTGTCAACTGTTACCAGAATGTAATTTCTAGGGGAGGTGTTGTTATAGATCAGCAGAGTCTATTGGGAATTCCAAATTTGGTTCTACCAATTGATGTAGTTTTTTTTTGTTTAATTTACCAATCAAAATTTTCCCAATGGATTTGGGGTACTTCATCAGCTTTGCAAAGTATAGATTTCCAACCTGGCCTGGGTACTTGTTCTGGATAGTTTGTAGAAAAATGGTCCTTAACTTGGCAGTTATGACAATTAAATTGTCGCAAATAAGGCAATTGATTGGTGAAACGGACTAGTCCCCGGATTTATTTTAGTAGAGGGGTTGACTTCTTTTAGCGTATCCCAGTTTTTGTTTTTAACCAATTCAATAACCAGTTCCTATTCCCTGCGGGAACTTTCCTTGACAAATTCCTCGTTAAAAACTCTATTTAAGTTTTCTCGGTAAAGCAGCTTTTTGTCTGAATCATAGGAATTAAGGGGTCATGTTTACTAGGACCGCAGAAAATATTTTGCCTTTGTTATTATCTCGGTATGTTTGAATGTAACTCAGAACAAAATGGCTTTCTGTAGAAGGAGGTTCGTCCGTTTCCATTTTGGTTGCTTTGGCGATCTCTGAAGTTTTCTTATCTCTAGTTCAAATCTGTTTTTGGTTGGTTTATTGTGCAATATAGTGGCCACCATTTGTTGTTGGCAGAAAGGAATGAGTTTCGAATTTCAGCTTTGTCGTGTGTGCAAAATTAGCTGCATAAAATTTGTTCATAGGCGTTGTGTTTTTTATTTTTGATAATCACCTTAATTTGTCTGGGGGGTTGGGGGGTTCCATATGGATTTCTTTCCAACCCTATCAATTTTCATTTTTGTGTAAATTGGTAAGAAAGTTTTTGTGCTTTTCGGAAAGCGACTCGCATGTTTGATAAGCCATGACAACTGTTGACGATAAGATATGTTCCCGCTGCTTTTCCTTCTAATATATTAAAACTGCACTGTTTTTGAATTGCGTTGGCAGCGAAATTTGGCTGTACGCATATTTAAGATCTATTTTTGAGAAGAATAATTCACCTGGAGACGACTTCTGTTCTGGTATATAAGATGTTACTAAGTCAACCCAGTGGTTTATACTTTGCATCCAATATTCGTTTTAAAATTTTAGAGGTCTAGTGCATTTTTGAAGCTTTTTTCTTTTTGACTGTGAAGACTACTGGTCTATTAAAAAATTCGTCCGAAATTTTATCTAAATTTATCATTGGTTTGGTGTTTTTATTCTGTTTTTCTTCTGTTTTTTTTTCTTGTAGAAAGTGTAAGGGTACTCATCTCTCTCTATATGACGGGAAGGATTGAATTTTTCTTTGAATGTTACCTCTGCGACATGATTTTGAGATACATCTTGACAAATGCAGTGGTGTGGGTATTTTGGCAAGCTCCAAGTTAAAATATTACGATGTTAACGCTTGAAAAAAGATTGATGATTTTACCTTCTATTTTCACCGCCATTAGTTTTATACACAGTATACGTAAAATATCTCGACCGATTACGTTGTGCGATATTGTCTTTACGAAAACACATTTTTATCAATTGGGAGCGTGTAAGGAGCCTGAATCTAAATCCAGAGGGTGTTCAACGGTTTGGATATCCTGTTTGTTGAAGCAATTGTACTTGATTCCTTTCGCAACTGGTACTGTTCTTGCTCTAGGGCAGCCATGTGCTTTTTCTTTAGCTGTGCCGAAAAATAATGTAAGATCTTGGACATCACTTCACCGCCAGCAAGTCCAGGCTAATGTTGTAGTTTGTTGTTCTGATCCAGAACTCTTTGTTGAAGTCTTTGTTAGATTTAGTATTCAGTGTTTAATGGACATTTCATGGTTTGACGGTGCTCATGTTTGCTCAGCTTTGAGCTAACTTTTTATATACAGCGATGCATGAGTGTCAAGGGACTCATTTTCTTGTTCCCGATGTTTTGTTTCTTCTTTAGCTCGGCGGACTCTAAGTGCGTTGGTTGTTTGAAGCTTTAGTTGCCTGGTTATTGTCGTGGGGTTTCTTGCGAGCCGACATGCGCTCTAGCTTTCCATAAACAATTGAAGTATCCTATCTTTTTACAATAGTTGCAAGTGCAGTTCTTTGATCGGAAGCTAGTTGGTTTTGATTGGGCTTCAGCATTTCCAGCTTGGATTAGGTTTACAAGATGGTGTAGTGTGCAGAAGAGTTGTTGTTTTACTTTGCTGATGCAAATTTAGAAAAATTGTGTTCATTTGGAGTCGGAAAATGCTCTCATTTTTTCCATTTGATTCGGGTATCGTCGTTGTTGTTGCTTGCGAAATACAGGACTTGTTCCAGTTAATGTACTTCCGTTCAATAGTATTTCTGTTATTCTCATGTTGGATATAAACATGTTTTTTACTAGATCCTCTCATAGCAGCTATAGAATGTCTCAAGTGATTCATCTGAGCGTTGCATTACTTCCTAACATTGGAACCTGTCAAAAATTGTGTTGCGTGGACGAGTGAAATTCATGGACTCGTTCATTTGTAGAGCAACGTTCTAATTGCTTATGTAAAGGTTCTTTGATAAAAGATTCTGGATGCTTCGGCTGATAATAAAGACCGAGACTTTGTACCTGTAAGTATGGATTGTCCCATAGGAGTCTGTCGACCACTGAAACCGTTCGTTCGATTTTTTTAGGTTCGTTTCCAAAGTTGACTAGTCATTTCTCGTTTCTTTTATCTGTTTTTCGCCTCATCGGAGTTCTCTCCTTCGAACGGATCCTCTTATGGGGGAGGTTTGGATAAAAGAGGTTAGCGATGGAGGGTTTGAATTCTTATAAATTATCAACTGCAATGTTGTCCCTTACCCTTATGGCCATCTTGAGAGTGGAGAATCAAGGTCTCTGTTGCGATAAACAACCTTTTGACTTGCATATTTTGAGAGCTTCAAAACATCTATTCTAGATGCCTTTTTCAACAAATGTAACAACCAATTACCACATGATTTGAACTAAGAAATCATAATTTCATCTGATTTCATCACAAACACTTGTTTCCTTTTGAGCTTGAGTTCTTCTTAAGCATAAAACATTTAAGTTTTTAAAGCATTTAAAGCAAGTCTAATAAACAAAACAAGTGTTGCGACGCAACATTTAATTGTTTGCCGACAAATAGGTTAAATATAAAGTAGTCAAAGCATTAAGCACCCAAAGCATTCAGTCTCAAAAAACTTTTGATAACCTAAAAAAGAGAAAATTAAAAGAAAATGAAAATCAGACCCCCCCCATATATACTATCGTCCCCCACATGTTATTCAGGTTGATTAACTTTTATAACTAGGTTGATTAACCTAAACAAGAGACTCGATAGAGGATATCTAGTGGGGTAGCTGTATACTCAAGACTTTGCATATTTTTAGGAAAACAATCAATTGAGCAACAATCAATTACCAAGTGATTTGAACTAAAAAAATATAATTTCGTCTGATTTTAACTTAAACACTTGTTTCCTTTTGAGCTTGAGTTCTTCTTAAGCATAAAGCATTTAAATCTTTGAAGTGTTTAAAGCAAGTCTAATTAACAAAACTAAGTGTTGCGATGCAACATTTAATGGTCCACGGACAGAAAAGGTTAAGGATAAAATAGTCAAAGCATTAAGCATCACAAGCAATCACTCTAAAAAATTTGTTGATGAACTAAAAAAGGGAAAAAGGGAAACATAAAGGGATATTGAAAAGTCTTCAAAGCGTTTAAAGCAAGTCTAATTAACAAAACTAAGTGTTGCTATGCAACATTTAATGGTCCACGGAAAAAAAAATTAAAGATAAAATAATCAAAGCATTAAGCATCACAAGCATCCACTCTCAAAAATTTGTTGATGAACTAAAAAAGGGAAAAAGGGAAACATAAAGGGATATTGAAAAGTGGACCCCCACTAGACACAATCGTCCCCCCACATGTTGTTCAAGTTGATTAACTTGTATAACTAGGTTGATTAATCTAACCAAGGGACCCGGTAGAAGATATCTAGTGGGGTAATTGTATAATCAAGACTCTGCATGTTTTTTTGGAAAACTTCAGGGGAAATCAATCTCTCTCTAGTATCATCGAGAACTCGGTTTTGCTAGCTTACTTTGCCCTCTGAATTTCTAAGACTAAGTTTGCGCCTTAAAATTGGCCGCACTTTTGCTGTGGGATAGATACAACCATATATTTACAATTTTCACGCTGTTTTAATTTGTTTTCTGAGCCGTGAGCCACAAAAGATTTGCAGCAACAGATACAGACAAAAATTACAGCCAAAGAAAACAACTAAAGAACAGCATCAAGACAAAGCAAAGAAAAAAGAGACAACAGCATATAAGAACCATGCCAGAAAATCTAAAACTTCTTCGAAAGTCGCGTGGAGCTCTCAGAGGAGTTGCAACAAAAGTCTACAATGAATCAGACAGCATACTGAACAAACCGTTCACGTTCTCAATTAAGACGACCCTATCCAACTGCAGCAGATAAATAAAATATTGAAGAAGAAGCAAGCCTTCCTATCTGAGCAGAATCAAAAGATTCAGTCTCTTTTTGATGATCCCGACAACTTGGACTATGAAATTGTTGAGACAGAGGAGTACGATGGCAAGATATGCCAACACAAGATCATCGGTTTGTTCAGTGGAAGACGAGACACTCGTCACAAGAGAGCTCATTTGCAGCCGGAAGCACCACGATTTCCAGAAACATGCAGAACATCAATCTGCCGAAGCCCGGCTTGCCCAATTTTTTCAAAAACTACTTGGACTGGATCTCTTTTTTCGATCGCTTCAAGGGTGAAATAATAGATAACAATCAGCTGACAAACAGTTTGAGATTACACTACCTGAAGTCAGCAAAGAAAGGAGAAGCTTTGAAGATGTTAGTTTCAATCACAGCCATCGACGACAACTTTGATGTTGCAATGGAAATTGTGCAGAAGCCATACGAGAACAAAAGATTGATACTGCGAGCCCACATCCACGGAATTGTCTCCTATTGACCAGTTTTAAATGAAAACACGCGGGAATTATGAAAACTTATCGCACAATGGAGGAGCAAAAATTTTCTCTTCGGAACAAGGGACAACTAGTGGAGCGTCACAACCCCTTCTTCGTCTACTTGATTGCAGAAAAATTGCCCGCCGCAACACAAAATTTTGGGAGCTTTCTTTAAAAGCGAAAGAACTAGAGATCAATCAACCTATCAGGAACTAAAAACTTTCCTGGAGGAACGTGTTCAAGCCTTGGAGTCAGCAAATTAAACACAGAGACAACTTCACACACATGTCACGACAACGAATCAGCAATGCGAATGTTGGGAAAAGGAACACCGAATTTTCAAATGTGGGAGGTTCAAAGGTTTAGGTGTCAAGGAGTGAGCCCAGCTGATCAAAAATCAAAGGATTTTTTTCAATTGTCTACGACCAGGACACCGAGCAGAGAACTGCGAAGGTTCTTCATGCCGCCAATGCGGACGAAATCATCACACTTTGTTGCGTCGAGAAGATGCGCATCAAGTTAACAATCAAATAAAAAATCAATTGGAAACAGCCGCAAATCCAACGCAGGGGAACAGGAATGGTTACATCTGGAGCTTCAAGCAGTAATGCAGAACAAATAACTATCAATCAAAAGATAACAGCAACCCTCACCCATGAACACAAGACACTGGAAAATTTTCTCCAGATAGCAATTGATCCTGATAATGTCCAAAGGGAAATCGTATATCTGCGAGCAATTCTGGACTCTGCATCTCAGAATAATATTGTAACTCAATCTGGAGTACAAAGACTTCAGCTAAAGAGAAAGAGAAACAATACTCGTGTTTTTGGCCTCGCAGGAAATGAGGTCTCAACTAATCGCGGACTTATTGACCTTTGCCTTCAACCGAAGAAACAAAGCACCAATTATCATTGAAGCATCAATTTTGACAAAAATGTCAAACGATTTGCCTTCTCGTTATATCAACACAATTGAGAGACAGTAAAGGAACTACAGTTGTCTGATCCCGAATTTAGCCAGCCCGCCCCAGTTGATCTCATCAATGAAGCGTGACTCTACGAAGATTTGATGGTTGGTAACAACCGACTGAAAGAACCAAACATCCCCGTTACTTGTCAACTCTCAGTATTCGCTTGTCTAGTATTCGGACGCGAAAACGTGCAAACTTCCAATTCTTCCAGCTTGCAAACCTATCATGTGTCATCATTTGAGGAAAATTCACAGCGTTTTGGGACATCGAGGAAGTGCCTGTAACTAAACATCTAGCCAACAAAGAAAGAAGACGTGAAGAAAACTTCAAATTCAACCACACGAAGAAGCCCTGAAGAAATGTTCATCGTAAAACTGTCGTTTCAGAAAGAAATTGGAGAAATGGTGGATTCACAGCAGCAGGCACGACAATGATTTAGAAATCTCCTTCATAGATTTCAAAAAAGCCTGACACATGAAAGAAGCACCCGCAAAAAATATGATACTGCCAATAGAGAAAAAAATTATCTCAGTCATCACTGTGTGTTCAAAAACTCAAGTACGACAACGAAGCTGAGTGTTATTTTGACGGTTCAGCAAAGACTACCAGTGGAATTTCTTTGAACGATAGACTGATGTTGGGATCCAAGATCCAGAAAGATCTATTCAGCATCCTGATTCGTTTCCGTGTATATCCTGTAGCCCTTTCAGTAGACTTTGCAAAAATGTACATACAAGTGCAACTGGACGCCGAAAATAAAGACTATCATCGAATACTTTGGAAGGAACCGAACACAACAAACATATTGACATTTAGGATGACGTACGGAATAGCATCATCAGCGTTCCATTCTGTTCGCCCATTACAGGTTTTAAGATTCTACTAACAAAAATGTACATCTAGGAATCATGACAGACATGCACGTCGACGACTTGTTGACAGCAGCATCCGATCTGAAAAAAGCAATGAAATTGCAGGTCTCAATCATAGCAGTTCTTTCAGAAGCAAGGTTTGAGATTCGCAAGTGGACTTCAAGTTACCTGGAACTTTTTGAAAGATTACTTGCAAACTTTCGAGAAATTACCGACAAGTTGGCAATTAAAAGCAACCAATACAGTATAAAAACTTTAAGCGTCAAGTGGAACCCAAATCCAGACCACTTCAGTTTCATAGCAAAACTGGACGAAAAGACACCACCAATCTACAAAACGCGAAATACTGTCGGAAGTCACACGGCTCTTTGATCCTTTGGGACGGCTTTCACCTACAACAAAACAGTTCAAGTCTCTTGTGCAACTGCGTTGGATGGACCGACTTTGTCGAAAGGCCTTCAGCAACAGCACAGCCGACTTAGAGTTCAACTGAGTGATTTTGAAAATATTACACTGCCCAAAAAGGTAGTTTCAATCTCACCAGCATCATCGCGGTCATTGACCTTCACGGCTTTTGTGATGCGTCAACTACAGCCTAGGTCACAGCTGTGTATATACGAAAATCGTTCGACGGATTGGTTCAATCATGGATGTTGACAGCAAAGACCAGAGTTGCATCATTAAGGAGCTTGGGCGTTCCCCGGTTGGAACTTTGTGCAGCAGTTCTTGGAGCAAATTTGGAGCAAAGTTCGTGGAAGCCTATAATCATCTTTGAGCGATCAACGTTTCCCTACACCAAAGGTGTACGCTTGGACAGATTCAACGGTAACACTTGCTTGGCTGCAAGACTTTGCGAGAAAGTAGAAGACATTCGTTGCCAACCGTGTTGCACAGAACATCATTCAATCCAGCAACTGGAATTTGGAGCCGATGGAGGAGAATCCTGCTGATTGCTCACCACGAGTGATCTCTGAGAAACACTGAAGCAAACGACAATGGTTGTTACTCAGGAGAACAGCTCAATAGTTCAGCTAATTCATCGAATTTTCTCGTTTGAAAAACTGATCCAAAATTTTTGCTGTCAAGAAATTCATTCACAAGGCGAAACAACAAAGCCAGAAGACATTTGCCAGCAGAAAGGATGCAACACAATCCGATACTAAATGCTACTCACAGAAGAGGAACCTATCATCAAAACGATGTCAACAGAAAATGGCGGAAGCTGCAAAAGCATCTCAATTTCAATCACTTCGTCAACTCTTCAGCTCTTCAGATCTTTATCATGGACGGATTGCAATATACAGTCTGATTCAAAAACATTACTTGCAAAAGTTTGATGCCATTGTTAGTCAATCATCTTCATCAATGACAGAAGAGAAAGGTAACAACAAAGGTAGATAAAGTTGAGGTAGATAAAGCTGGTGAGGTTGAGGTAGGTAAGGTTGAGGTTGTTGGTTGTTAAGTTGAAGATAGGTAAGGTTGATCAGAGTGAGGAAACTAAGTTTGATAAAGTTGAGGTAGATAAAGCTGGTGAGGTTGAGTTAGGTAGTGTTGAGGTTGTTGGTTGTTAAGTTGAAGATAGGTAAGGTTGGTCAGAGTGAGGAAACTAAGTTTGGTAAGGTTGAGGTAGGGTAAGGCTGTTAAGGCTGAGTTAGGCAAGATCGGTAAGGGTCAGGTAGGTACGCTTGGTACAGCTCATTTATGTAGTTTAGATAAACCAACAAGTTTCAACGAATTGGAGCGACATGTAGGTACAATTGAAGAAGAATTGATCAACAAAATTACAAAACGAAGAATAAAGCTACTGCCATGAAGGGGATGACATTTCAAGCTTTCTCCCGTCTACGACCCAGAAAATAAAATTGTTCGCGTGGGCGGACGACTAACAAATTCACCTTACAACATTGACAAGAAGTTTCCTATCCCAAAGATTCGCCAATCACAGTGCTTCTGATTCGGGAAGCTCATGCAAGGAACCTACATGGAGGCCCACAGTGAACATTGTTTTATCTTCGACAAACAATTTGGATACCTGGAGGACTATCAGTTTTTAGAAAAATTATTTGAAACTGCAAGCCCTACATTCGCCACGACGCCAGAATTCTTCAGCCGCAAATGGTAGATCTGCCAACAGAACGTTTTGTTTCATCATTTGCTTTCACTCACACTTGTTTGGACTACTGTGACCCTTTCAGCTCAAAAGCCGTTCATCCGGAAACAACGACAACGTTGACTGAAGAGGACTGTCTGGACGCCATAAAAAGTTTTTCAGCACAACGTGGACTGCCTAAAAATATTAATAGTGGCAACTTAAAGACTTTCACTTGAACTCGGGGAGAAATTGAGTTCCGGAAGTTAATAATGTACAGAGATTTCAAGGAAACGGTAGATGCCTTCACTACCGGACAGCAGATAAACTGGTTGACAATTCCTCCACGGACGCCTCACTTCGGTGATCCCTGGGAGGCTGCAATAAAATCCATGAAGAGACATTTTTACAGGACTGTGGGGACCACAAAGTTGTTTTTTGAGAATTTCATAACCTTGATCACTCAAGTTGAGCCCATCCTCAATTCTCTCCCGCTGGCAGCCCCCTCTAGCGATGCCGATGACCCCTCAGGACTAAAACCCGCTTATTGGACGCCCACTAATAGCTTTGCCGGAGCCATATCAAGAAAACAACCGGACACTAAACAGAAGGTTCAAAAGCATCAGCAACATTGCCAGAAGTTTTGCAAAAAAGTGGTCCGTGGACTACTTGACAACGTTTCAACATCGACCAAAATGGCACGATAACAAGCAACATTACGCCGTCAACGACATTGCTATCATCAAATAAGACAACACGCCTCCAGTGCTATGGCCACTGGCAAAGATTACAGAAAATTTCGACAGAAATGACAAGATAGTACGAGTCGTCCAAGTTAGAACTCAAACAGGCCTCTACATACGACCAGTGAGCCGACTTGTTCCATTGAAGAAGAAAAAACCAGAATCTCAGGTACCCAAATGAAAGACAGCGGATGACCCAATGGATGAGGACTGACAGGTCAGCAGCACAACTCATTTCAATACAACAAGACCGGAAGATAAGCGTTTCCTTGACAATGAGCAATCAATATTCATGTCAATAACATCAGCAATCAATAAGTTGAAGCCTGTCACGCTAATTGTTAGTCTTTCACCTTCATGACAGCAACGACAATGAAGACCACAATGATGATGATGATGATAATGACCATGAGGATGATCATGACGACAACGACAAAGACGACGATCACGACTACGATGATGATGACTACAACGACGAAGATGTCAACAAGGCAAAAAACAATGAATTTTCAGAAATCATTTTGCTCTTTAAAAATTTTCTGTGAAGTGTCTTGTGTCAAATGGTCTCAAGTGACGTCAATATTACTTTCCATTTGAACTAGTTCAAGGAGACGGGTTATGTCGCGGTAAACAATCTTTTGACCTTCATATTTCCAGAGCTTCAAAACTTCAATTCTAGATATTGCTTCTTCAACAAATGCAACAATAAATTACCACGTGTTTTGAACTAAGAAATCATAATTCCATCTGATTTCATCACAAACAATTGTTTCTTTTTGAGCTTGGTTTCTTCCTAAGCATAAATCTTTTAAGTCTTTAAAGCGTTTCAAGCAAGTCTAATTAACAAAAATAAGTGTTGCGACGCAACCGTCTCCATTAGGAATTGGGGTCTTCTTCCGCATCTCTAATGGAGATTTTATTAACTGTGCATTGTGATCAGCAAGTATGTTGGGGGACGATCAGACTGATGACTGAAGATTAGCTAACAGAAATTGATTTAGAATACAGTTGGATTTTCTCAGCTTGAACTTGAAAAGGAGACAGGTGAGCAAATTTTCTTGTTATTCGGTCCTGGCCACGAAAGTGACTCTATTATAATTTGTTTTTTTCTGGTTTCGCTATTTTACAGCGATGCACACAGATCACAAAAATTATCAATTGGTGCACATGAAATGAGCAACACAAAACATGATCGGATTGGATCAAACATACGTACAAACTTCTATTTATTTAGCATATGCAATATAAGTGTCCATATATAAATAAGTTGAAAAGTTAGTTTCAGTTTAACTTCGGTATGTCAATTCCCCCTGGGAGATAATTCATCTGGGAAATCTCTTGAAGTGCGTTCAGGTCTTCCCAGTTAAGATCTGAAATAGAGTCTGAGGGTCATGATACTGGTGGCGTTTTACACTCCTGTGACAATATGGAAGTTGCTATCTGATCTTTGTCCAGCTGGTTGATGACGACGTCCCCCTAGGATGAAGTCTGCGACCCAAGACAAGTATTGGCCAGACCGACCATACCCAAAACAGGCATTGGCCAGACCGACAATACCCAAAGATAGGTATTGGCCAGACCGTGCAGAGTTTGGCCACCATTGGCCAGACTGACCAGACATTGTCCAGACCTTTGGGCAGACCGAACAGACCTTGGGCCAGACCGTTGTCCAGACCATCGGTGAGACCGTTGTCCAGACCAATGGCCAGACTGAACAGACCCTAGGTCAGACCATTGTCCAGACCGTAGGCCTGACCATCCGCCAGACCGTTGTCAAAATCAATGGCCAGACCGAACAGACCTTAGGCCAGACCATTGTCCAGACCGTAGGCCAGACCATACGCCAGACCGTTGTCCAGCCCAATGGCCAGACCGAGCAGACCCTACGCCAGACCATTGTCCAGAACGTAGGCCAGACCATCCGCCAGACCGCTGTCAAGATTAATGGCCAGACCGAACAGATCCTAGGCCAGACTATTAGCCTGACTCATTTAAACGTGTATAAGCATCAAATAAAACTTATAATTTATTCGTTTCATTTTTTTGAAAGACAAATGATTATGAGATTTTAAAAAGAAATTATTGAAAAAAAGCCGTCGATTTAAACACAAATGCAAATTTCAAAAGAATGTTAATGTAGTATTGTAATCATCTAGAAGTAGATGTCGTTTACCTTTTATGGG
This sequence comes from Convolutriloba macropyga, assembly GCF_964194025.1. NCBI lineage: Eukaryota > Metazoa > Xenacoelomorpha > Acoela > Convolutidae > Convolutriloba > Convolutriloba macropyga. The sequence continues at coordinate 27,685,395 of NC_134480.1, read as the reverse complement.
CTGCTATTTTGAAAAACAGTCAGTACAGCACGGATTTATACAATTTGGCTCTTATTTGGCTGGACCTCTAGGCCTTGAAATTAGGTATTGGCCAGACCGAACAGGCCGAAATTTGGGTATTGGCCAGACCGAACAGACCGAAATATGGGTATTGGCCAGACCGAACAGTCCGAAATATGGGTATTCGCCAGACCGAACAGACTAAAATTGCCATTGGCCAGACGGAAGGCGCGACCCAAATTTTTTCCAGACCATTGTGGACGGTCGCACCGGACCCCCTGTCCGCGACACAAGTCGATCTGGCCAATACCTGTCTTGGGTCGCGGACTTCATCCTGGGCCTCTCCCTAGTTGAAGATTTTCGCTTGTGCTTGGGATCAGTGAAGGCAATAGGGTGTCGAGATAAACCGCCTATGGTGAAGCGGGGTGCGTGTTTGACCGTTGGTTATGTTCAGCTTAAGAGAAACTTTCTTTTCGGGCGACATTCAATTGGACTGCTTTGTTGACTTTTTTGGTCGAGATGACCGAATCGAACTGTGTTTCCCTGTGATCCCTGGTGGAGGGCGGAGGGCAGATTTGGAATGACACGCTTTTTGGCTGTTCAAATATATCTTCTGCCTCAGAGGTCAAAAAATATTGCTGGTCGCTGCTTGTCTGGAATTAGATAGGAGAGTTGCTGCGTTTTCGTTTTCGAGATCGATTACTTCAACCAAATGGCTCTGTGAAAAGTCCCCTGTGTTAAAATGAACGAAAGATTTAATTGCAGAATAGTGGCAATACGTGTAATAAGTGCTTTGATCCAGTGACTATGATAGAGCTGCTGGTTTTGCCATTGTATTGAAATTTGCTCCTGGTGGAGACTTGGATGAAGCATTCCCTTTTGGATGGTTTTGTTTGATGTGTCATGGGGTTGTGGTTACTGTTTCTTTTCGTTTGTTAGACTTAGAGAGGCTGGTTTTTGGCGGAAGTCTTCTGGGATGACCTGCTGAGAGGCGATTTGATTTGTTGTTTTTGTTGATATTTATGGTTGACCGGCATTGACCTGCGCTTGCAGTATACGAAAGCAATTGCTCTAGCCCCGCTGAAATCCAACTCAGATTGCATTGATTCTGTCTCTGATTTCAATAGCGGCGGAGCAATTACTTTCTTATACCGTGACTTATGCATGAAAAGACTAATGTGTGTTTTTGTTTGTCTGTTTGTGTGTTTGACTGTGTGTTTCTGTGTACGAGTGTTTTGTGTGTGTGTGTGTATGTGTGTGTGATAGAGAGAGAGAGTGTGTGTGTGTATATGTCTGTATGTGTGTGTGTGTGTCGAATATTGACTATAATTAGAAGGTCTAGCTCGTAGTTGAAGAGATGTAAAGTGCATGGTTTTCAAACGTCGCCGCCTGGTCGAACATGGTCTTTTCATAAGTCGCCGCCTTAACCTACGAACTATCTATCTCTCAGTTGTTATATAAAGTTTTCCTTCCGTTTTGCACATGAAGGCTAACTTCAGACAGAATAGCATCGAATTCTGTGTAGGTTAATTTTTTTTTCTAGCTGTAGAGCAATAAAGTTTTTTTAATGTGAAGTGCTACTGTATCATTTCTTGTGCTCTTGTCGGCTGGATGTACTTTATGTTCATATGATGAATTGACACTGTAATTGAATAATTTAGACAGAGCAGTCAATAAATAAAGATTTGAAAAAATATGTTCTCAAATAGGAGTGAATTTAATTTAGATGCAGTCAGTTTTTGCTTTTATGTGTTATTCTAATCGCAGTTTTTCTGGTGTTCGCAGTTAAATATCTGGACAGTAGTTTTATTCTCATGGCTATTTGAAAAAAGAATTGAATATAAAATGACATGTGGTGTCTGTAGCCTATAGAACGTCGGACGTCTAGGTTTTTGATCTAACGTTTCCTTGGATATGAGAGATAACTTATGCGCCGCAGCTTTTTCTTTTCTACAAAGCAAATAGAATTTTCCCTACTGAAATTAATGCAATGAAAATGGTACCACTTTAAGGCGCATATTATGCGTTGAGGTTCTCAGCAAATTTCAAAGTTTGAGGTTTTTTTAGATATAATTCTTCCCAGTTCGTGTCCGGGGCAGGGTTGCTTTTACTTATTCAGAAGGACGAAAATCGCTTGCAATCATGGGGAGAGCTATCAAAGAATGTTCGTTTTCAAATAGTTATATATTAGCTACCACAGTATTTTTTATTGCTTTCTATCCATCAAAGAGAAGACTTAGTTTGAAAAGGTTATTTAGAAACTTTACGATTGAAATCAGGACATTTTTTGCAGTAGTTTAACATCAAAAGTTTTTCACAGAAGCTGTCAGTCTAAAACATTTGGAAAATCGGCCAACCTCAAAAGTTGTCCACATGTTTCTTGAAAATAAAAAGCTGATATATTTTGTTTTCGTAAGTTTTTACCACAAAAAAGGCGAGAGTAAAGAAGATTTTTTCTCTGATTTTTTCGGCTAACTTTTATGCTTTTTATTGTGTCGTCGCCCACATTTCGAAAATATTTCAAAAGACCGTTTTCAGTGCTTTTATTACAGCGGTAAATTCAATAACCTATTTAATTTTAAAGTTTCGATTACTTCAAGTTCATGAAACTCGCTAAAGTTAGTCTCATAAAGTTGAGAACGCAAGAGAACGTTCTGGAAACTCCTGGCATGCAGATCATCATCATCATCATCATCATCATCATCATCATCATCATCATCATCATCATCATCATCATCATCATCATCATCATCATCATCATCATCATCATCATCATCATCATCATCATCATCATCATCATCATCATCATCATCATCATCATCATCATCATCATCATAAACTAACAAATTGCCCAGAGGCACTGCTCTCACAGTATTGACTGTGATTCACTATTGCCCTGTTGGCCTGGTGCTTGTGGAGACACCATCCGATGAACATGCAGATGAACATCAAAATCTGCATGCTTTAAATTGAAATTTGACCTTTGGAACGTTCGCTAGAGTTCAACTTTATGCTACGGACTATACCAAGAATACTTTAAGAGCTACAAGTTGTTTGGTTGTGTTGAATTCGACATTCTTCTAGATATTGAGAAACTTCTGTGTATCCAAGCTCGTAAGCATAGACTTCTGGGCTGCATAAAACATCATCTAAACTGCACGTTTTAATAGGTATACTGCTTCCTAGGAAAACGGATCGTCGAATAGGGTCCCTCATTAGAATTTTGACCAATGGCAGGTCGTTGAAGTCAATAGCGTAATGCAGAGCGTTTTTGCCCATGTATGTGTTTAGTAACAGATGTTCTGGAAATGCATATCTAAATAGGATCTCAAAACATTCTATATCACAGTGGGCATAGCATAATCCTAAGAGAATTGTCCACTCATTCAGGTTGAACACTTCATACACCTTTGAAATCTCTTTTTTAATTTGTTCCTCAAGATCAAGGTCATTCATCAGTTGTAAAGCCCACTCAATTGTTTCTGGATTTCCGTTATGAAAAGCGCTAAATGTAAGTCGACCATAATCAACAATGAACTTCCTTAAGCGCCCTTTTTCCATGGCCAGATGCATTGACCAGTCGGCGATTGAGTGGAAGCCAGCCATTACTGCCGATTCGAGCAGATCTAAAACAATTCGGCAAATTTGGAACAGCATCAACACCCTCTATATTCACTGTCAATTATGACGCTTCATAATTGATACTTTTACGCATTCATGATCGTATAAATGTAATGGATATTACCACCTCTTAATAGGTTACACAAACCATTCCAAAAAAGACGAATTAGTTTGATCGCAGATTGTGATTGAAACAAAAACTTTGCTCCTGGGGAAAGTCAAGTTCCGACACATCACCTTTACCGTAATATTAAAAAAATTGTTACACATTCCCATCACATAACTTTGCTTCGAAATGTCTTCCCTGAAAATGTATAAAAAAAATCTTAACAATTAAGGAACCGGTGTCCAATTTGCTCATTTTCTCTCCACTATACTTTAACTCCCTGTAATTTAAACCCGGCAAGATATCAGCCAATTCTTAGTTCAAACTTTCTTACAGAAACAAATAAATTTTTGTAATCGAAGGCCATAGGCTGAAAAGAGTAAACAAATTTACTATTGTTCAAGGTATCAATGCACTAAGTGCCGGGCTACCATTTTTACACAGGTGGGCAAACTTCTCCACGTATTCGGTGAATACAGTCACAACCCCGCTATTGATAAGCCCACCACGCGCAGAATTATACAAGAAATCAATGAGTTCAGCATCAATTTAACATGCCCAAAATAGTTGTCGCCTCAGCTCTCCTAATGATGACGCAGAACATTTCCATACAGAATCATTCTCTGCCCATCCATAAAAAACAAACCTATTTGCAACTTCTCGGCGTGCAAAATTTGGGTACAGTGGATTGGGGTTAAGTTTCCAGGGTTGAATAGTTATTGGAAAAAGGAAACACTGAATTTGAGTAATTACAGTCTTATGTATAATTGCAGGCACTGTGTTATTCTAGTTTTGCAGACACTGAATAAGTACCACAAAATTATTTATTATTTGAAAAAGAAATATTGCACGTTCAAAGTAATTTTTATCAAAGCTATGATTTTTGTAGGTGGTAAAAAAAATATTTGAAAAGTTGTATTCAATTTCTTTCAAAATTTTTATAATTTCATTAGTAGGATAACAGCTTTTAGGCAACTCGTTCAAAACTTCAAGACCTTTCCGGATTAAGCTTTTGTAGTAGTATTTGCTCCTACAAAATTTTTTAAGAAAAAATTTCTATCTATGATAACAGTCAAAAATAGGAAGCGAGAATCCGCTTGATCTGTTGAATGCTGCTTTTTGATTACTAGTTAAGAGAGAAAAAATAACAAGTTAATCTGTAGTCGAGCAAGAGGCGAACACGTATAATTTTCTCCTGGAGGTTATCTGTAGATGATTCGAAACTCAAACAATGATAACACGCTTTTAATGCTAGATTTTTTGCTTTTCTAGGGTAACAATTAAGTTGTTTTCATTTGGGTCTGAACAATCGGTTTTGGTTGGACGTGCGATTAATTAGACCGTTAGAGGACCATCGGTCGTTCATTTCCACTAAATGAACATATTTGGCATACCTCAGTTTGCCTCTACGGTAATGTTTGTGAAAATGTTTGTGTACCCCTTTGACAACTTTCTGTGGGTGTGGCTGTTGCTGTATAGATAATTTGTTTGATAAAACCTATCGCAATTATTATGTGTTGTAGGCCTTACTTATAAATGGGATGGGTGTCGTTATGTGAATGCGTTGACATGCTAAGTGAGAACCCCAGTTTTGAGCCCCACTTGTGTTGCCATTGAGGGTTATAGCATGGTCAAACCAAATGGAATCATCTCAGGCGTTAACAATCTTATGTGAAAATCCAGGCAGTAAATTCTACAAGTATTATTTTGGATGAGCCATCAACATGAAATTTTTATTTTAAGAAAAACTTTGCTTGCTCGCCATCATTATAGATACTGAGAAGTACACTTACTACACAGGAGAAACAAAATAAAATTATATTTATCTGTTTATTTCCTTGTGAGTTAATCATAACAGTAAGTAGCGTTCTGCTAGGCAGTTTTTCTTGTAAAAAATATTAAAATTTTGGGCCGAGCTAGAGTAGTTAAACATCTGATTGATAGCTGAACTCATTATCTGTAGTTACTACGGACGCTATATTCTTTGTTCTCGAAGATTCAGTGATTGTGACTGACACCTTTTGCCGAAACCAATATAATAGGTACTATGTGCCCCTAGTTGAAGTGCCAGTTATGTAACGTAGTCCAGTGAAACATCTATTGCGTTTTAAATGATTTTTAGCGCTTATCATGGCAGAACTGTGATGTTGGAAGAGCAGTATGATCGACGTATTGGACAGTTTCATATGTTTCTAACATTTGGGTTGTTTTCATTTGGTCTGCACCATCGGTTTTTGTTGGACGTGGGACTAATTAAACCGTTAGAATCGTCGCTAAATTCCGCTATATGGACATATTTGACAAGCTTTTGTTTGCTTCTGCGTTAATGAGTGTGAATGTGTTTGTTTAACGCTTTGACAACTTTGTGTGAGTCTGGTTTTTGCAATTTTTTGCTGTATAGAAAATTTGTTTGATAAAACCTACCAAAATTAATTTGTGTTGTTGCTTATTAATGGGTTTGGTGTCTTGTGAATACGTTGATATGATGTGAATCCCAGTTTTGAGCCTCACTTGTTTTGCCATTCAAAAGTATAGCATGGTCAAACCAAGTGGAATCACCTCAGGTGTTAACATTCTTATGTAAAGCTCCAAATAGTAAATATTTCTAATTATTATTTTGGATGAGCAGTTAACAGAAAAATATCATTTTGAGAAAACACATTGCTTGTTTGCCATCATTATCGATACTGAGAAATATACTTACTACAAAGAGAAAACTAAATGAAATTATATTTATCTGTTTATTGCTTTCAAGATATCATGAAAACTTGAAATCAAGCCATGAAGTTTTACAAAAATTAAGGGTTTCATATTTGACAACAAACTGTTCAAAGAAGAATAATATTTGGAGTCAATTAAAAGTCCTGTATCGACATGAATAGGATGAAAGATTTTCAAGCATGATGTCTGATACTTCAGGACCTCTCAATATTAAGCTTTTGTGTAGTAACTGTTTTCACTAAAAAATTTATGGAAAACTCCAGTTATCTAGTTATCATGATCTCAAGTTTATAACAATCTAAACTAATTAGCGAGATGCCAATTGACTTACTGAATGCTGGGTTTTTGATGAGAAGTTAAGAGTTAGGTATAACAGGTTAATAGGTACTTGAGTAAGAACTGATTATGTAGGTATGCACTCTTGGTTGAAGCTCTACATCTGCAGATACTTCGAAATTCAAATCATTTGAGTTATCTTGAAAAAAAGACTTGCTTCTTTGCGCCTTAACTTTTTTATGATAGCAATTAGGTTCTTATTAATGATGTTCTTTAGGTAGGATCAATATTGTAAAAAACTGATCCCTGGCGAAATAATCATAACAGTAAAAAGCTTTTTGCTAAACACTTTCTCTTGTAAAAACTAATAAAAATTTGGGCAATACTGTAGTAGTTTAACACCCGATTGATAGCTGAGCTCATTATCTGTAGTTACTACGGGAAATTTCATTTCTCTTTTCTTGTTAATTTTATGTTCTCAAATTTTTAGTGATTGTGACTAATACTTATTGCCGAAACCAATAAAGTCGGTTTAATTTGCCTTTAGTGGAAGTGCCAGTGATGTAAAGTTGTCCAATAAAACATCTATTAAGTTTCAAATTGTTTGTAACGGCTGTCATGGTAGCGCTGGGATGTAGGAAGAACAGTATGATTGGCATATTGGACAATTTCACAAGTTTCTAGTTCTGTTTTTTTTACAGAAAAATTGAGGAAAAGCCGTCCGAGAACTGCTTTCAATGGGAATTTTTGATGTATTAGGTTGTAAATAGTGGTTTTCATTAAAAAAGAGTGTCATAGGCGTATTGGATAATCACGTTTCTTGTTACGGTTTGATTACAGACACAACAGAAAAAAGCGGTCTTAGAATTGTAATCCGGGGAAATTGGGGTGTAATTCAATCCGGTTTTGAGTTTTGTCAATCACAGTTGCTCTCATCGTCTCTAATTTTGATTGGAAACTTGCAATGTTTTCTTCTAACTACTTTTTGAATCAAAGAAATTTCATTTTTTGAAGTTTTACTAGATCATTTACTGAGTCGAAATCTTTGTAGTATATTTGTTGTCATTCAATGTTTTTTCAAAAGCCTTTAGCAAAAAATGCATCCTTTATAAAAACGGCTTTTTCTAACTAATTTGACTCTGAGGTATAGGTGTCTTTCAGTTCTTCCGGATAAACAATGATTCCAATATTATTGATTGCGGCCTCAATATAAACAATTGTTTTTGTTATGCTACCAGTTTTTAAGTGGAGTATTTAAAAAGTGTCTTGCTGGTTTTGTGGAAACTATAAAAGTGTTTATATGTCCACAGAGGACCATCGTTGAAGCACCTACTTACTAAAATAGAAATTTATTGCGTGCAATAAAAAAGCTGTAGACTATGAAGAAAGTCAGATACCAAATTTTCTTTGGAATTTTGTTTTGTTGTCTATGACTAAAACGTTTATGTTGATCTGATTGATGTAAGCGTTGTAAAGTATTTTTATTAGCCTCCCATATGACTATGTCGGTATATATAGTAACTGCGAATTCGAGTTATGAGTAGAGTACATACACACACTACAAAATTCGGTCTAACAAGGAGCTAAATGCAGACACATAATATTAACAAGGGCTATAATAATTAGCAGACAAGTTGATAGTTAAGACAACTATACAAGTTTCTTGAGTAGTCAAGAATTTTTTTTTGAATTTGGTGGAGATGAGAAACCTAGAGAATAGATTTCTGCTTCATTGGATTTTTTCAGTTGTAGCAAAACGGTTTCTAGGTAAGATGTATTTTTATAGAGTATGCATTTAAAGTATCCTACATGCCCATTATAGTGATAATTCTGTTTGTAGTTAACGCGTTATTATTCACCTTCTCTACGTTGCGAACAAACTTGTTTGATCGTACAAAAAGAAACTAACCCATTTTATTTGACAATAATCCACTAAATTTTTCAATTAGCTTGTTTTTGTAAACAATTTGAAATTCGTAAATTGGTGTTGGCTTTTCGCGAAGAGCAAAATTATCAATATCAAGTTTACGTTTCAAACTATCAAGTACTTCTCCAATATTTTGAATTGTCCTCTTGTCTTTTGAATGTATTTGTGCCATCATGTGAAGTCAATGCTTCCTTTTTTTAGTTGAATCACTCATTTTACATCTAGTAAGTGATGCTCGATGATAAATATGCGAATATTTTACAATTGTTAGGATTAGTTGCATGGCTTTCTAAACTGGCAACAACAATGCTACCAAAAATACATTGAACAGCTCAATTTTCTGTTTGATCGCGTCGCATTCTTTTACTTTATTGGCAACAAAAATTTTGAAAAAGAAACCTGTTCAAGGGGTGTCGGGTCCTCATAAAAAAGAACCACTTGGTTGTCATCTTCCTTCTTATAAATGACTTCGCTAGCTTGACAAAAGTTTTGAAATAAGCGTTTGTTCCTTTATTTCACATTTTTAATATGTTTGGCAAAAACGGAATTTCTTTTTTCGATCGAAGTCTTTAAGAGAAGGTTATACAGAGGATGAGGGCAAATAAGAGGTGTGCTCTGATGTATCAGTTGACATTTTCAATATTTTAGGTAAAAGAAATAGAATAATGCTTTGCCCAAAGTTTAAACTAGATACACTTTTTTCTCTGATTGCAATGAAAGCATTCAAAGTTTGCTGTTCTAGAGTATTTCAGTTTGCGTACGCAAAGTGCGCCTCAACCCACCCTGTTGAAAAAACTGTTGATTTGACAAAAAAAGTGCTGATGTATCGGAGCAAAACTTCTCGCAGTAAAAATTGTGTATAAATAATTGATCAAATTATGATCACTTCTCTTTCTCAACTGTCAAAACATAACAGCAAAAATAACAATAATGAGTCTTAAAAATGAACGTTTGTTCTAATCCTCCAAATCATGTTGGGCTATATCAACCTTGGACAGTGCTTAGACCAAATTGGTAGGATCAAATTGGTAGAAGGCTAAGAAGTAGCACGAATTAAATCGAATGCACCGGTTAGATTACGGTCCGCTCTATAATATTAATACAACTTTCCCGCGTTGAGAAGAAGCGACAAAACAGACGCAAAAACGTCGTTTTTTGTCGATTTCTGTTGCTTTATTCAGTTCTTGTTTGTCAGACCTGTCGGTTATTGTAGTTTTCGGCAATAATTTACATGAGAAGTGTCGATTATTGTCGTTTTTGTCGGTTTCATTGTTTTTTCTAAGACTCCCAGGAAGAGGTCCGCGACCTGAGAGAGGTATTGGAGAGAGCGACTAGAGTCGCGGACAGAGGTTCAGACCCAAAAACTGTGGCTCTAACCAAAAACTGTGTGCTAGCCAGACCAAACAGACCCAAGCCAAACCTAACTTATTAACTTATTAAGAACGACCAACGAACTGCTAACTATCAAGCTAAAATAACTAAGCGAAATGACTCACCAGAACTTTTGGTTAATACACCTCTCCCTTCCCAAAGAGAGCACATCCACGAGCAGCAAAGAAACGTCGTAAGTAAAGAGGTAATACCGACAACTCCAATCTTGCTCTGCTTCTTTCTTTTCCCAGTCGATCAATTTCTCTCTTTAGTTTCTCCGTTTCGTCTTTTTCAATTTTTAAGTCCTCTTTTAATTTTTTGTTACTTCTTTTCCCCTTCTAAAGAGTACTAGTTTTGAAAAAATTTCTTCGTTTTTTCTAGTAATTTTCAATTTGAGTTTCTCCATCTTTTCCTTGAGGTTTTTTCATTTTCCGTTTTTAAACGTTTCATTTCCATTAGTAATGTCTCCTATTCTTTCTCAGCTGACCACAGCTGTTGGGCTGATCTATTTAAATCTTTTTGCAAAGTTTGTACCCTTTATTTCCAAACTGCATTTTCTCTCCTTAAAGCATCAGCTTGCTCCGGAGTTAGAAATCCATCCAATTTTAGGAGTATCAACTCCCGATGATTTCTGATTCTTGATTTTGGGTCATTCTGTAGGACACACCTAGCCTTTCCTCCGCCAAAGTTCTTTTGTTCAAGCATGGGTGCTGAGTCCATCAAACTGAAGGCAATAACGCCTTCCTTGAGTTCCGGCTTTATATCGACTTACAACGCAAAGACATTTTTTTCCTTTTTAGAGGACTTATTCTCGCAACACTAAATTTTATCTTTGGTATATGGTATATGCACACTTGTGCTTTGTCTTTTGTTTCCTTTTTTGGTGAAAGCACGATTACAGTAGTTGAATTGGCAGGTAAAAAAAGCCGCGACAAGGACTCTTTTCTTGAGGGTGGAACATCAGTTTTAATTGGAGGTTGATCTGTTGGCACGAAGCCAAGATTGATACCTGGGATATCTGCATATAGAGGGACAAATAAATTAGGTATATCGGCCTCTAAAGAAGACCTAGTCCTCTGGACTTCCTCGGCCCAACTACCTTCCTAAATAGGGCTAAATAATTATACCGGATCATTATCCATCAACAGGCATTTGAGAATTTCCCCAAGAGATCGGTTGCTGTCGCTGTGGTTGTTGTTGTTATTGTTGAATGCCATTCTAAAAAAAACTAGATCCCTCTATTTTCAGATTGTATAGCCACTATCCTTTCTGTAGGATAGAAGCTATCTTTTACTACTTTAGGAGGCACTGCCTCCAGCAGTGATTGATTCTGAACACTAGAAACAATATTGTGTAATTGTATTATCTCACGATTACCATCCATGGTCATGAGAAACGGAGCGAACGGATTCATAAGTGAGGCAACCGTACAAAAATTAACGCCATACGTTACAAGTCGAAAGTAAAAAACAATTTTAAGACAATATATGAAAACACCAAATATCGCAAACAATGCTAACACGGAGAGAGTAGCTTTTTCAGCCCAATACCAAGAGCCTGCAGCTAAGTTTTCCAAACCTTCTAAGTATCTCCATGTTGTTAAGCCAGACAATTCCGCTCGTAAAATGGGATTGAAACAACTTCAGCCAGGATGTGTATACTTGTTATCAGCTTCAAAGTAAACCCCCCGACCCGCAATTGTCCTTCGTGAATATTTCAAAACGCCTACTCTTGCACTTTTTCGCAAATTTTTTTATGAAAACAATCCTGCCGTGTGCTGTTAGGGTAGATTGTTCGCAAAGTCTAAGTGACTAAAAGACACTCAAAGATTCCGGATTCCGATTGACAGAATGATCATACATATAAAGCGCAAAAGGATCACAAGATGTTAGTGTATAGTTAGGGTAAACTACTTGAGTGATGGGATTCATAAACTTTATTTTGATTGAATAAACCATAACGACAGTTACTTCCTCAGCTCAATAAGGAAAATTAGCTACATGTGCTGCAACCTTAGCTTATTTATGAGCATATAGCACTGCACCAGCTTTCTCTGCATGAAATCCCATCACAGAGCCTGTCCCAAGGAACAAAATGGGATTGTCAAGATTGGAAGCGAGAGATATTAATCCGTTTAGAATCATTTGTTCCGTTTTAAAAATCTCCTGTTTGAAGAAATTGACAATCCTTTGTCTTGCAAAGTGAGCATTTACATGCACAAATTCTATCTTAGTTCCATAGACAAGATTGGGAATTGCATCAACGTTAAAGTCCACTGATGGAATTTTCCTTTTAATTTGCTCAATTACCAAGTACACACCTTTGTATGTTGTTGATTTGATTCTGTGGGAACAAACTGTTAGAGTAGTGTTGAATACCTATACCTAAAACTTTCTGCTAATAAACTCCGCTTCTTTACATCTTATGAGGACACCTTTGTCATCTTCATTAAACATGAAAATAGATTTCATTTCACATTGTCCATAAGAAGGAGGCAGAAACGCAGCTGAATCATGCAAAAAATCTAAGCCAGGAAACATGCATTAAGTTTTCTGACACATAGGATCCGTCATTACAAGCGACCATGGCGTTGGTTGCTGCTTTGTCTAGGGAAGCAATCAATTTTCCTATCACTATTTCGTCAGCATCTGCTAACTAGCCAAATATTACTGAACCCGTGGGTGCTTTCCATTCCACACCATCAGTCCGTCGATAGCCAACTTTCGAACCTTCTCGGTTGAATCTAGCGGTATATTGAAAGTATTTTTGCTCCCCAGCTTTCAATTCTCGACCATCGACAAAAAAATTTTCTTTTCTAACTTAAATTTGGAATTGGAAATTCTTGGTAGTGTGAACTTCTGTTTCGTCCAAATAGCACGACAAGTCGACAAGTCCACATTTCAATTGTATAGTTAGTCGGAATCAACCTTGGTTCTTCTGCAATAAATGTTGCATCATCTTATCTGGCTGAATGAGCAATTTTCCAGACAACATAAGAAGCACGGTCCATACAAAAACTCAAGTCAGTGTCAACTTCCTGTGCATGTAATACTAAACCACCATAAGTTTTTAATTTCAGTATCTAAATTATCAGGTGAACACCTGTCGGAAGGCATCACTGAATATATCTTTGTTGAAAAAACTTGCTCAATGTCGTATCCAATCAGCGTTCCCGTTGCTGACAGAGACATTGCAAATGTCGCCAGAAGTAACAGATATATTCTCGCCCTAAGCATCGAGGCAAATATTAAAAACCTGGTGAAATCGCCATTTCAGGTGCCCGTCTACGAAGCAAATATATATATTAGAACTACGTGGCTGTGGTATCATCTTCTACAATAGGTTGTTCGGTTGTCTTTTTAGAAAACGCAACTTGTTTATCTAGGGGCCTCTTTTTATGAAGCAAAATACGTTTCTCCTTGAAACTATTTGTTATAATGTTTAATACGATCATAGTCGCACAATGCTCTTTTTGCCATTATTAGAGTTTTGCACGATAAAATTAATATCGTTAATTTTCTTTGTGATAACATACAGACCACTCCAATGGCTTTTAAGTTTTGTCGATTGAACTGTTTTCGAGACTGGTGAGTGCATCAACACGAGGTCTTGATCTTTATAACTTTTTTCGCTGAATATCAGTTTTTGCCTAAGGTGCTCCAGAGCACAATTTTGAACGCACATACTCAAAAACTTGTGAATTATGAACCAACTTGTCTTGGATTGCTGACTGAAAATTTTGAGGACTGCGAAAGTCCGTCAAGATTGGATATAAAACGTCATTGGGCATTCTCATTTCCTGTTCAAAAATAAGTCTAAAAGGTGGTTGGCGACTGATTGATGAACGGCTGACCTGTAAGCCATCAAAAAACCTTGCAATAGCTCAGACCACTGAGTTTGATTCTCTTCACAACATTTCATTTTGCTAACCAATCCTCTAGTGTTCTATTGATCCGCAAAACTTTAGCGTTACCCTGTGGGTGATAGAGCGTGGAGTAAGTTGGCTCCATTCCCAGTTTATAACAAACATCTTCATAAGGTTTTGAAGTGAATTGGACACCGTTGTCACTGTGAATGTACTCTGGGACACCAATTCTGGTTATCCATGCATCAATAAGAGCATCACGGACAGTATTTGCTTTTATGTCCTGCAAAGGAATTGCCTCGAACCATCGAAAAAATTTATCACCGATCATGAAGATATATTTATGGCCTTTGCTAATAGGCAATAGATCTAAGATGTCACAAGATATGTGATAAAAGGGTTGTGAGGCGGGCCATTTTAATATGGGCAAACAATGTTTTTGTTTTGCACCCTTCCATTTCTGACATTGATCGCAACTAGAGACCCAAGCCTCAACATCTCCTTTAACACCAAGCAAATAAAAGCGTTTCCAAATACAATGCAGGGTGTTGGTGATACCTAAATCACCGGCTGCTATGTAATTATGAAGCATTTTCAGAATTTTTGAAACTTCAATTTTTGGCACAAAAAGTTGAAAAATTTGAACTGAACTGTTTGTGTCAAATATTTGGCGGTAAACGAAGTCATCTATTATAGTTAAGGACTCAAATTGATGCCAATAACCTATCAATTTTGTTGGCTCTCGAAAGAGTTCTGACCATCGAGGACGATTCTGGGAGATTAACCAATTACGAATTTTTCCAAATGTGTAACCATCTGCCTGTGCTTTGGCAAAAAGAACCTCAGCCTCTGTTGAGGGCTCTAAGCTAACTGCTGATATATTTTATGAAATCTACTTCGTGCGCGATAAAGCATCTGCATGTGATATTTGTGTTCCCGGTCGGTGTTTAATCTGCAAATCCAACAAACTTAACTTCTATATCGAACTTGCTACCAAGCCATCAGTTTCTTCGAAAGAATATAATCAAAGTAGAGCCCGCTGATCGGTTATTAAATCAAACTTTTGACCAAAGAGATACTCTCGAAAATAATCAACTAATCGGTAAAATAAACAACTGCGTACAACTCCCGCTTTGTTGCAGAATAGTTACGCTGACCCTCTTGTAAAGGTTTACTAGCAGACGCTATAACTTATAAAAAACCAGCCTGGTTCAGAGAAAGAACAGCTCCGATACCTGACAGAGCAGGATCGGTCTGAATTCCTGTTTTAGCAGGATCGGTCTGAATTCCATCCTTGAAAATAATGTGACCCAAGCAACGGACAGAATTTTGATAGAGTTTACATTTTGAGGGCAATTTTTTCAAATTTGCTTCTTCTATTCTACCTAGAGTAAGTTCTTCAGGTGTTCCTCAAACGACCTGCCATAAACAATGATGTCATTTATATACACCAGTACAATTTTGTATGTCAATCCTATTAACACCAGCTCCATCAATCTTTGAAAAACACCATGTGCATTACAAGGCCCCATTGGCATTCGTTTCCATTGGTACAAGCCAAATGGGGTTATAAAAGAAGAAGGATGTTGATCTTCCCCGATGGAAAACTATTGCTAAATCAAGATTTGAAAAGTAACAGCTACCTCGTAAGCTTCCCAGAATATCTTGAATCCGCCGCGACCGCCATGATGTGTTAACAGTCTGGGAATTCAGTTTCCTGTAGTCTATGGCCTATCGATGACCGCCATCTTTCCTTGGAACTAACACTGTTGGCGCTGCCCATAACGAATGGGTCGACTCTATTAAGTCTTCTGTCAGTAGATTATTGACAATATCTTTTAGAGCCTTCCGTTTTGTTGGATTCATTGCATCGATATCGAACCCTACTTGAATGGGCATCCTCTTTTAAGTTGATTTGAAATTTATGCAAATCACATCTTCCAAGATCCCATTTGTCTCGCGCAAACTCATGTGAGTACTGCTCAAGTAGTTTCTGTGCCGCTTGACGTTGCTCATTACAACGTTTTTGCAAGTCCTCTGCAAGAATGTGTCCAAGGATGGCTGAGCACCTTCACCAGGAAGATTTAAAGAACCAATAACACACTTCTTAGGTGCTTCACTTAAAACTGCAACTTTCTGGTTGCTGTACAATGTAATGTTGCTTTTTGTAGGATTCAAGATCCTATTGTAAATTTCACGGTCTTTGGGTATCATTACAATTGCTGATGCAATTAAGTACATCTCATTATGGTTTTTCAATGGCTCAACCAAGCCAATGAAACAATTATAACTGGCAGAACCCAGCAATGTGGGTTTCATTTAAAACCAGTTGCAACGTAGGCTTACATAAAACAAGACTCTCACTTCTTTGGGGAAGCATTGTCGTTTTAACAACGTATACTGAACTTCAGTTTGATCAACTGAACTTCAGTCCACAATTCAATTGTATAGTAGGTCGGAATCAACCTTGATTCTTCTGCAATAAATGTTGCATCATCTTATCTGGCTGAATGAGCAATTTTCCAGACAACATAAGAAGCACGGTCCATACAAAAACTCAAGTCAGTGTCAACTTCCTGTGCATGTAATACTAAACCACCAAAAGTTTTTAATTTCAGTATCTAAATTATCAGGTGAACACCTGTCGGAAGGCATCACTGAATATATCTTTGTTGAAAAAACTTGCTCAATGTCGTATCCAATCAGCGTTCCCGTTGCTGACAGAGACATTGCAAATGTCGCCAGAAGTAACAGATATATTCTCGCCCTAAGCATCGTGGCAAATATTAAAAACCTGGTGAAATCGCCATTTCAGGTGCCCGTCTACGAAGCAAATATATATATTAGAACTACGTGGCTGTGGTATCATCTTCTACAATAGGTTGTTCGGTTGTCTTTTTAGAAAACGCAACTTGTTTATCTAGGGGCTTCTTTTTAGGAAGCGAAATACGTTTCTCCTTGAAACTATTGTTATAATGTTTGATACGATCATAGTCGCACAATGCTCTTTTTGCCATTATTAGAGTTTTGCACGATAAAATTAATATCGTTAATTTTCTTTGTGATAACATACAGACCACTCCAATGGCTTTTAAGTTTTGTCGATTGAACTGTTTTCGAGACTGGTGAGTGCATCAACACGAGGTCTTGATCTTTATAACTTTTTTTGTTGAATATCAGTTTTTGCCTAAGGTGCTCCAGAGCACAATTTTGAACGCACATACTCAAAAACTTGTGAATTATGAACCAACTTGTCTTGGATTGCTGACTGAAAATTTTGAGGACTGCGAAAGTCCGTCAAGATTGGATATAAAACGTCCATGGGCATTCTCATTTCCTGTTCAAAAATAACTCTAAAAGGTGTTTGGCGAGTTGATTGATGAACGGCTGACCTGTAAGCCATCATAGAACCTTGCAATAACTCAGACCACTGAGTTTGATTCTCTTCACAACATTTCATTTTGCTAACCAATCCTCTAGTGTTCTATTGATTCGCACAACTTTAGCCTTACCCTGAGGATGATAGAGCGTGGAGTAAGTTCGCTCCATTCCCAGTTTATAACAAACATCTTCATAAGGTTTTGAAGTAAATTGGACACCATTGTCACTGTGAATGTACTCTGGGACACCAATTCTGGTTATCCATGCATCAATAAGAGCATCACAGACAGTATTTGCTTTTATGTCCTGCAAAGGAATTGCCTCGAACCATCGAAAAAATTCGTCACCGATCATAAAGATATATTTATGGCCTTTGCTAATAGGCAATAGATCTAAGATGTCACAAGATATGTGATAAAAGGGTTGTGAGGCGGGCCATTTTAACATGGGCAAACGATGTTTTTGTTTTGAACCCTTCCATTTCTGACATTGATCGCAACTAGAGACCCAAGCCTCAACATCTCCTTTAACACCAGGCAAATAAAAGCGTTTCCAAATACGTTGCAGGGTCTTGGTGATACCTAAATCACCGGGTGCTATGTAATTATGAAGCATTTTCAGAATTTTTGAAACTCCAATTTTTGGCACACAAAGTTGAATATTTTGAACTGAACTGTCAGTGTCAAGTATTTGGCGGTAAACGAAGTCATCTATTATAGTTAAGGACTCAAATTGATGCCAATAACCTATCAAATTTGTTGGCTCTAGAACGAGTTCTGACCATCGAGGACGATTCTGGGAGATTAAACAATTACGAATTTTTCCCAATGTGTAACCATCTGCCTGTGCCTTGGCAAAAAGAACCTCAGCCTCTGTTGAGGGCTCTAAGCTAACTGCTGATATATTATATGAAATGTAGTTCTTGCGCGATAAAGCATCTGCATGTGATATTTGTGTTCCCGGTCAGTGTTTAATCTGCAAATCCAACAAACTTAACTTCTATATCGAATTTGCTACCAAGCCATCAGGTTCTTTGAGAGAATATAATCAAACTAGAGCCCGGTGATCAGTTATTAAATCAAACTTTTGACCAAAGAGATGCTCTCGAAAATAATGGGTAAAAAAACAACTGCGTACAATTCCCGCTTTGTTGCAGAATAGTTACGCTGACCCTCTTGTAAAGGTTTACTAGCAGACGCTATAACTTATAAAAAACCAGCCTGGTTCAGAGAAAGAACAGCTCCGATACCTGATAGAGCAGGATCGGTCTGAATTCCTGTTTTAGCAGGATCGGTCTGAATTCCATCCTTGAAAATAATGTGACCCAAGCAACGGACAGAATTTTGATAGAGTTTACATTTTGAGGGCAATTTTTTCAAATTTGCTTCTTCTATTCTACCTAGAGTAAGTTCTTCAGGTGTTCCTCAAACGACCTGCCATAAACAATGATGTCATTTATATACACCAGTACAATTTTGTATGTCAATCCTATTAACACCAGCTCCATCAATCTTTGAAAAACACCATGTGCATTACAAGGCCCCATTGGCATTCGTTTCCATTGGTACAAGCCAAATGGGGTTATAAAAGAAGAAGGATGTTGATCTTCCCCGATGGAAAACTATTGCTAAATCAAGATTTGAAAAGTAACAGCTACCTCGTAAGCTTCCCATAATATCTTGAATCCGCGGCAACCGCCATGATGTGTTAACAGTCTGGGAATTCAGTTTCCTGTAGTCTATGGCCTATCGATGACTGCCATCTTTCTTTGGAACTAACACTGTTGGCGCTGCCCATTACGAATGGGTCGACTCTATTAAGTCTTCTGTCAGTAGATTATTGACAAACTCTTTTAGAGCCTTCCGTTTTGTTGGATTCATTCCATTGATATCGAACCCTACGTGATTGGGCATCTTCTTTTAAGTTGATTTGAAATTTATGCAAATCACATCTTCCAAGATCCCATTTGTCTCGCGCAAACTCATGCGAGTACTGCTCAAGTAATTTCTGTGCCGCTTGACGTCGCTCATTACTAAGTTTTTGCAAGTCCTCTGCAAAATTGTGTCCAAGGATGGCTGAACACCTTCACCAGGAAGATTTAAAGAACCAATAACACACTTCTTAGGTGCTTCACTTAAAACTGCAACTTTCTGGTTGCTGTACACTGTAATGTTGCTTTTTGTAGGATTCAAGATCCTATTGTAAATTTCACGGTCTTTGGGTACCATTACAATTGCTGATGCAATTAAGTACATCTCATTATGGTTTTTCAATGGCTCAACCAAGCCAATGGAACAATTATAACTGGCAGACCCCAGCAATGTGGGTTTCAGTTAAAACCGGTTGCAACGTAGGCTTGCATAAAACAAGACTCTCCTTTCTTTGGGGAACCATTGTCGTTTTAACAACGTATACTGAACTTCAGTTTGGTCAACTCGACGTAGTGGTGGACGAACTAATACATTCTAAAATTCCTTCATTGACATCCAATTGACCCAAAAAGAAATCAATTTTGCAATTTTGCTAACGTAGCAAATCCATTCCCAGAATTACTGGTACACTTATATCATCAGATACATAGAAAGTTCCAACAAACTTTGCGCTGCCGTGAAACCATTCACCCAAAAAACGAGTTTTTCCCACAAAACAATGCGGCACTCCGTTTACAGAGGCCGCTTGTATGTCAGATGACTCCAAGCACCCAGGAGAAGAATCCATCCTCGCCAGAGTTGATTCTCGTATAACACTGATAACGGCTCCAGAATTTATTAGAGCGGTCGAGAATATTCGAAAATTTAAGACGGGTGAGGGGAGATTGAATCCCTTATATTGGGTCCAATTGTGTCATTAAGTAAACACAAGACAAAATTACTTTCTATATTATTTCTTTTATTAATATATTTTTTGTTTGCTTGTGGACAGTTTCTGTTTGTAAGAGAACAAAAGATCTACATGACCAACAGTTCCGACAATTACTTTTAGTGTTGCACCCTTTACGGTTGCACTGATAGCAAACAATTTCTTTATTAAAATTAACGCGTCGTTTGACGCTTGGTGAGCGAGATGAATTAGAGAGAGGTCTTCGAGGCGAGCGCAAATTAGAATTTCTACGGAATGCAGATAATGAGGAATCCGCTTTGTTCTTTTGATTTGATTTGTACCTCTCACTAGAATTATATTGATTTCGAGAAAACTCCGGTCTCGGTGATTGAGAATGTTTGTTTCACTTATATTGTCTATTCGGTCGCCTAGAGTCTCTCCCGGAAATAGAGTTAAATTGACTGATAGCCATCTTATTCATCATCGAATCCTTTCGATTGATAAGTCTATCAATAAATCGTACTCCGTGAGGACTACTATTTAAACCATTATTAACGCCGCCTTGGCTTAGAATCTCCTGCCTGTAGATTGCATCCAAATGTACGTCTTTTTTTAAAACATCCGCCAGGGAAATATCTTTTTCTTCCCTATTTTCTAACCTAACATTCTGATCAAGCCGTCCTTCCAAGAAAGCATGCCTCTGATTTCCTCAGAATCTAGATCTTCCAAGATCTCAGTAACTTTCTCAGACTTTCCTTGAGTTCGTTTTCTAAGTGCTACTCTGAAAAATTCCGGGGCTCTAAATATTGCTTCTCAAATGCACTCCGAAGGTTTTTTTGTAATCACTTTTAGTCTCATCGTCCGGTGAATGATCGAACTCTATTGCACCATCTCTTAACCTAAGTGGAAAAACCTGATTTCTTTTGGCAGTGTACAGCTGATTACCATCACCATCCAACTGAGGATTACCATCAGCGTCTTTATGAGGCGCCAACCAACTTTGCAAATTAGTTAACTACTCAAATGGAGTGATATAATTGCCGAAATATCTATATGCCATTAAAAGCTTTCGGTAAAGGCATACGAGCGGTATCCGTTGAGGTGGCCTTCTTTGCACGGGACGTTCGTTCATTCAACGTTTGGTTCCGAACCAACAACTACTACTAAGTGCGTTGCACTTAAATTTTATTGAGTGCTTCCGCCAAAATAACAAAAATTGCTCAATTTTAATGAGAAGGTAAGCGAAAGCAATATAAGTTGTGCCGCAACTTAATGGTTAAACTTTTTTGTTCTCCAGTATAAAATAATAAGTTACAATATAACTTCTGTTAGTCAAAAGCTGTCATTCCAAGACAACTTTTGCTTTGAAAACTAGTCCGATTTTTGTTTGGGATGGGGTTTAGGAACTCCTGTCTCCAATCTAGCAACCCTACCCGTTACTATTATTTAAAACTCAAATCCTTCTATACGCATGGGTTCGACTTGAGTTTTACGAAAAAGGGTTACCAGAAAATCTCTAAGTCTTATTGTTAAATACACTTACATGATTTTCTCTAAGATTTGGTTTGAATAACAATTGAGTCGAAAGAATTGAATTCTAAGCGCCGGCTTGATATTAAGTAAGAAATCAGAACAGTGAAATAGAAATTTATGTACAATCTAATATTGAGAGTTTCTCCGCCTCGGGGGTTGGGGGGGTTGCACCACATGTTACCGATAAGCGTTCAGTTTTTGACATGTTTAAGGTACAATGAACTTATTAAGAACGACCAACAAATTCTTAACTTCCAAGCTAAATAACTTAGCGAAATTACTCACCAGAATCTTTGGTTGTTACAGTAGTATAACTTCCTAATAGACTATGCACATGATTACAAAAATAAACGATACACACTAAAAATTTCTCCCGTGTGAATTCTAAAAAGAATCGTGTATTTTTACCCGATTTCTTGCGTGAAAAGAGACCAACGACCAAAAACCGATTTGCACGAGAATTAGTGTAAAATTACGCAGCTTAATCGGGCTTAACCTTGCGTTATCGTTGATTTTTCGTGTGAAAACCCACGCAATTTTTCTTAAGAAAACTTGATTTAAAACAAACGAAAATTTGCAGGATTTTGAAATGATTTATCGTGTGAGTCAAGCCCAAGAAAATCGTGTAATTTTACACTAATTCTCGTGCAAATTGACCTTTTATTGTGTTTCTGACACGAGAAAATGCGTAAAAATACACGATTTTTACATGATTTCTCTAATTTACATGATTTCTCAAGTAACATATTTTTGATATTAAGCCTTCGAAACGCGCTTTTAATACAAGTTGTGGCCTTAGTTATAGGATTTAATGAATCAGGAAAACGTTCGAATGGACTTTTTGATCATAAAATTGCGCGGGTGATCAGTTTTATAGCCCAACCTGGACAAAAGGTCATCATTAAAGTTCATCATCACACCAAACTATAGTTTGTTCTCACATGGTAGTGAGAAAAAACTTTGTTCTAAGGGGAAAACGCCATCCAATTTTCATTTTATTTTTTCAAGGGCACCCCAGTTCCTGGAAAGAAAGGTAATATATCTGAGTCGTGATCTAACCTGAGGCTCTAGGAAATCTCATTAACTTATTCAGAACAGGAACTTTTGTCCATGAATCCACCACAATGGCCCTCCAAATCCACTTTTTAATATGAGGACCAACTCTTTTGCACAGAACTTCCATGAAATCATCTTTTTTGTACTCATCGAGCGCAGCGAAAATTTTCAACGTTGGCAGATTTTTCTTTTTGTCCTCACCAGGATATAAATCTACCAGTTTACTAAAGAGGTTAACATTGGATGTCTGAACTGATAGCTGGAAGAGTTTTTGAACAATTTCATGAGATCGTTTGTCCCAGCATTGGTACGATCCGAGGAAACTGAGATCCACGTCAACTTGATTTGCGGCATCAAGAAATATATCGTCACTATCTGAGCTGAAATCTCTTAAAAAAGATTGAACACGTTCAAAAACTCGACTGTGTGCAAAGATACATACTTCATATTGAGCTCTGGTGATTGCCAAATTGATAACTGGAAAAGTCCTGCTGTCATGAATAGAATGGGGCAAATTGTCAATAATAATAACAACTGACCATGCTTCGCAACCCGTGAAAGGTGCCGAGAAGAAGTTTGTTGCGGTGGACACAACAGTGACTTTTGTTAGGCTTTCTTTTGAAAAATGATCACTCCAATTTAACTCCGATTCCGAAAATATAATAACCCGGCGATCAGCACGAAACTGTCCACTTGTATGTCTCTCATCGTTCAGCACAATATCCTCTGGCTGAGAATACTCGCTTAGAGCAATTTTGGTTTGAGTAGAGGTAAAACAACCTGCAATTTATTTCTCTTGACGTTTGTTTCCTTTAAATACATATGTTATATATACTACATCTAGAGTTTGGGAAAAAGACCTCAGACTAATATTTCGGCAATTGGTCCAGATGTGCCATGCCGGGTCTAGATGTGAGCGGGTGTAAGCGGAAAATTCTGTAAGGAATGCGCTAAAATTGACGAAACTATGTAAGGAATGTGCTGAATGTATTGGAAATTTATCGGTTGCGGAAATAAACCCCCCACGGAAAAAACCCACGGAAAATAACCCCCACGAAAAAAACAGAGCTGCAAATTTAG
Source organism: Convolutriloba macropyga (assembly GCF_964194025.1). NCBI lineage: Eukaryota > Metazoa > Xenacoelomorpha > Acoela > Convolutidae > Convolutriloba > Convolutriloba macropyga. The sequence continues at coordinate 27,661,638 of NC_134480.1, read as the reverse complement.
CGCGTTTGGCCGTGCCTCGCGGGCCATGGCCATGCCTCAGCGGCCCGTGGGACTTGATATGAAACTATCACAACCGAACAAATTATAACAACCGAAATTCGATTTTAAGATGGGGGTTTTTTCCGTGGGGGTTTATTTCCTTGGGGGGTTATTTTGCGTGGGGGTTTGTTTCCCATCTAAAATTAAGTGGGGTTTTTTTCCGTGGGGGTTTATTTCCTAGACCCAAATTTATGATTAGGCATTGAATTTATTATGTGCTGAATAAAAATATTTTCAGCAACTGTCAACACAATTATTGAAAATTTTCAGCAACCTTTTCAGCACATCTCTTACAATAATTGAACACAGCCTGAAAACCCAAATTAAGCACTTTCAGCAGAATCCTTTCATAAATTCTTTACATTTCTTACAAAAAAGCAGCACATCTTTAACATACTTCTTGCATAAACTCAACACTTCAAAAAATCAACACAAATCTTACGTAAAGTCAGCACCCCAGAAAAAGAGAGAATTTCAACGCCTTGAGCACATTCCCTGCATAAATTCAGCACATTTCTTACAAAAACTGAACACATTTTTCAACACATTTTATACATAAAGTCAACGCTTCGAAAAATTTGTGTTTGCAAACCTTTGAAAATATGTAAGACAAGTGCTGAAAGTGCCGCAATTGTGTAAGGATGTAGGATGTAAGGAAAGCGTTGAAACTCTGTAAGGTAAGAGCTGAAATTGTGTACGAAAAGCGTTGAAAATATTTTTGATAAGTGCCGAAAATGTTGATATTGTGTACGGAAAGCAATAAAAACATATATGATTTGTTCTGAGAGTGATGAAATTGTGTACGGAAAGCGTTGAAAATATGATGAGTGGTGAAAGTACTGAAATATATGTAAGAAATGCAATGACAGGGGCTGAAAAAAATTACTTTTCAGCGGATAAACCTCACATAAAAATCCCCTTAATGTGTTGGCACGTGCTGTGTAAGAAATGGGTTCAAAATTCAGAACACTAAGCGGATAAATATGTAAGATTTATATGCACATGTTCATGTGGAGCCTATAGAACTCAAATTGTGCAGTTTTCTGAATTATGCCAATTGGAAGTTTCTTTTGTCATTATCATGTATATGTGAATATATTTTCCCGATTGTGACTCAAATATTTTGATAAAAGAAAATTGTTAACAGATCAGGTTATTATTTTCCCAGCTGTAATGATAGGAAATTTTTAATAGATCAGGTTACTATTTTTCCAAACTTTTTGTTTTGCTATGTTTTCTGATCTCCCGAGATAAATGACTAATCCCACGCAAGAAGTCAGAAATTGGACTAGCTTTGACTGGAACTTCACTAGTAGATTGGAGAGAGCACATTAATGGGGATAATTTATATTCTTATCAATAAAAATTCCAATATTTTATATCTAAGAGAATATTAGTAAAAAGAACAAATACAGGAAAAAAAACCATGATGACGTTACGCTAGGGCAAAACCTTTTAAATCCATCTGAAATTCTTGAGCAGTCGCAAAAACACTCTTTCATGTTAATAAAACCGTTCACTTTGTCAAATTACTCACATTAACACAATAAACAAGTTTGGCAAAAATGAAGTACTTTGGACGTTTTGCCCCTGTAGAGTTTTATCTGGGCCATAAAGAGGTGAATCACGCGCGAGTTCAGAGGAACTCTAGAAATATTATAGAAGTTATGTTGTGGTGAGGAAAAACCTATGTTTCCTTTATTCATTCATTGTTAAAATTACGAGTTAATTTGTTGAAGTTAAGAGAAACAAATTGCAATTGGATACCTGGAACCCTTGCGCTGGCTTTAGTAATATCCGTTAGACTGTTGAGATATATCGTGGAAAAAGAGCTAATATGGTGGGCACTACGAAACAGTATGTTGAGTGTCTCAATTTTGTAATTGGGAAGGAAAATTTTTTGCTTCAACTTCTTCTGATCTGATTGCTGTCCCGCAATTAAATGAGTCATCCAACATTGTTTCGCATGATAGGAATTGTGAACGGCTTTTATATAATTGTTTTCATCTGATTTTGTTAAAAAATCGGTCGAGTTGAAATACATTTCGTCTATTAGAAGAATTGAATTGTGAAGCTGCTCAAATGTAATTGAAACTGTGTCACCGTCACTTTCTACTCTGAAATAGAACCATTGTCATCAACGTCTTCAATCTCAAAGTGATGAAAAAAGGCTCTTTTTCTGCACATTTCTGCATTACAGTACCTCAGGAATGAATTTTTTCTTTTCGAAATGTAAATTCCATTTTTTATCCCAGTTTGATAAAGTATGTCGAGTCAAATATATTTAGAAGCTGCAGTAATAGTTTTACTGTTATTACAATTATTATCAATTGAAAAATTGGGATAACCTAATTTCTTTTCAAAAATAGTAATAAAACACGTTTTTTATAAGGAATACAGCGAATTAATTAATGGCGTCATTAATTAATTAATTAGGTAAAGAGGGTGATTGACTGATTATTATTTTATAAGCGACGCTCTTATGCATGAATTTAGAGATTTAAAAAACAAACAAAAATAGCTTTGAATAAAAATAGAGAACATTGGAAAAACCCAAAAAGTTCAAAAAAATTAAGGCTGCTTCCTTGGTACAAGGGAATAATAAAGTAAAGACAGGCAGAAACAGAAATTGTGATGCTTTGACGTTTTCGTTTGAATTCGAAAAGAAACAAAAGCTGGTAAACGTGATGAAAAATTTTTACAAAGAAGGCAGCGGAATATAGCTAAAATTGTGACAAAAAAATGGAGATAATGCAAGAACCTGGTGAAACGATAGTTATCTTGTAAGATTCCTACAGAAAGTTCGCATTCAAAAATTTCATTGGTCTATAAATTCAGAGAGTTAAAATCGCGGACAATTTTCCACCCATCAATTGCAAAGGTAAAAAATTTAATACGCATCACCTTCACAAATTTGATTAGTATTCAAATCTTAATGTGAAAATTTGCTCAAGTTTACACCTGAACTCCTTACATGGCTCATGTCAAAAAAAGCCAAGTTTTGATAAAATTTGAGTTTTGTGCAAACAATACCATTTTGAGCATGCAATTAGTCTAAAGCTTTGTTGCCCAAGTTTAATTAATGATTACTTGAGATTTATTTCACAGATTTAATTGGTCTTGTGAACAGTGTTTAATAACCAATTAGGTTATGTTTCATTCCAGTAATAAGATACTGTATCCGAGGGAAAGGGGCACTTTGAAGCAAAATTGAACTAAATTAGTCTTGCGTCACTCGTTTCCACACACGATTACAACTTTAATCTTAAAATATTGTTCGTGAAAAGCCCGACAATATAGAGTATGTATACTCGAATATCTGGAATTTGGCCGCGTAATGAAGCTCCATCGCTGCTTCTCTATCTCTGTCTTTCCTGAATTACTAGTATTCTCTGTAGTTTGCAATCTTGATTTCAATTAGTCATATTGAAAACGGGTTTTCTTGCTAGAATCCCACAGAAAATTAGTAAGATTGCAAAATATGGCAGAAAAAACAGTTATCTTGAAGAAATCCAGCGGAAAATGAGTTTATGGGATTTTTTAGATGGTTTATTATCTTAAAAGAAGTTGGCGCAGAATTGATTATCGTCCTAGAATCTGCAAAAATAGACACTTGCCAAGATTTTTGACGAAATTTTTTTGGGAAGAAGAATCTGGGAGAAAAATTTAGTTATCTTGTAAGAATTTGGCTTCAATAGCTATCTTTTGAGGTTTTAAGAGAAATTTAATTTTTGTCTTGCTAGGATATGGCATAGAAATGGTTACGCTGCAAAATACTATTTTTGTAGTAATTTTTTAGTAGTAAATGCAAATATGTAGCAGAAATCTTGCAAAATTCGGGCAGAATTTGCCAGAATTTTTCCTTGATAAATATTTAATTTCGACTAGTTGGGTATTATTCGACCAAATACGAGAATTAAGAATCAAGTTTTGTTTATATTTGCTTACCCATGTATATGCGATTGGTGTGTTGCAGATGCCAAAGATTTCATATCAATTGCTCGAAACTTGTTTGCCAGTATCTCGCGACAAGCATGATTTTCTACAAAACTGTTGATAAATTCCACAAGTTCAGTTTTCTCGCCAGGAAGACAGAAAAATACAAACTCTATAGTTTGATCGTGCAAAAACAGTTGAACAGGCTTTGGCTAACAGAAGAGCAGTTTTGCCTGTTCCGGGTTCGCCAATAATAAATAAAAACTTTCTATTTTCCGACAATATTCTATGTTGTTGCGGACTCAATATTATATTCAAGTAAGTCTTGCTTCTCGAGTTTCTCAAACCCTCTTCAGCAGCGTATTTTCTGTCAACGTGCATGGGTTCTGAAGACTCTGAATACAAAAAGTTGTCATCACTTTTGTTGAAGCGCATTAGGTATGAAAATGAAAGCAACGCGGCGGTATAAGACAGTGCTTTTGAATCGCAGGATTGAGCAACTCTATATTTTTTGGGTCAAATATTTCGCTTATATTTTTGCTGCTTTCGATCAAGTTCAGTTGATTGTCAATGTCGAATAACACCATTTGAACATTTGGGTCATAAACATTTGTGTTTGGCACCAGCAATTGTATATGTCCCCATTGTCCAAAATTAGATTTTAAAATTCTGTCTTTATTCTCCCCAATTTGACTCCGAATTCCGTCGATAGTGGAATTTGGGAAGATAATAATTAATCGGATACAGTGGAACAGAATGTTTTGTTTATCTGCATCGGATAAGAATCCATGTCCATAAAGAACAGAGCTCACAATAAACTGAAGGGTGGTAATATGGTTTGTGGCTTTGTCTGACAATTTATTCAAAACTGTTGAAAGCGGGTTATCAGGATTTTGGATCGAGCAACTTCAAAAATCGTGAAACCATCACGTGAAACACAACAACCAGTCGTACTGAAAATTTCGTTCAAAATGTGTGCCGAAAATGTTGTCAAGATGAATCGCTGAACAGGGTTATTTTCAACTAGATTTCAACTCAGATTAGAAGGAAAAATTATCTTTTTATATCAGACTAGCTTACTTTTTCCAAAATTTTGTGAAAACCAAAATAGAGACCGGTCTGGAGATTGACAAATGAAAAAAGAACATCCACGACTTTAGAGCTTTATGAAAAGATTTCGCTAAAATATAAATGGCTCATATATATATATATATATATATATATATATATATATATATATATATATATATATATGTATGTATGTATATATATATATATATATATATATGAGCCATTTATATTTTTAGCGAAATCTTTTCATAAAGCTCTAAAGTCGTGGATGTTCTTTTTCATTTGCCAATCTCCAGACCGGTCTCTATTTTGGTTT